>NC_022010.1:1406237-1418572 GCF_000317375.1 Microtus ochrogaster | reverse complement strand
CACTGTCTCATAGAGTTGTGTGTGTGTCAGTCATCGCCACACTGTCTCATAGAGTTGTGTGTGTCAGTCATCCCTGCGCTGTCTCATAGAGTTGTGTGTGTCAGTCATCCCCGCGCTGTCTCATAGAGTTGTGTGTGTGTGTGTGTGTCAGTCATCCCACACTGTCTCAGAGCTGTGTGTGTCAGTCAACACACACAGTTGGAACAAAATGCTCACTCACTATTCAAGGAGTCAATTCCGGGACACCCTAAAGCTCCCAAATCTGGGGTCGCTTAAGTCCATTCTGTACTAGATGTACACCAACATCTCACAGAGTCAATCTGTCCTCTCTGCACTGTGGTGTCTACTTTATATCAATCTGGGGGCTGTGCAAACAGCTGCCTTGCTGTGTTGTTTAGGTATGAAATAAGGAGAATTAAGTGTAGATTGAACTCAGATGCATTGAAGATGTGTTTGCCCATGATGCCCAGTCCTCAGCATCGAGGCCCACTATACTCAGATTTGAGCCGTGGCACACCAGAAACTTCCCTGAGGACCAGGTGTGAGCATCTGTGTGAAGAGGGAGGATAAAAACTAGGCTGACCCACAGCTGCTGTGGGGCACCTGAGAATGTCTGACTTATGACCGGTGGGAGGAGGGCAGGAGTGACTGGATCAAACTGGACTGCAGCTGCTTGTGGGCCTTGCTGCTGTCTGTAGAGCCTCCTCACAGTAGAAACATCAGGAAGAACCCAGTCTTAAAGGCTTCAGAGTGGTGTTCATCATCCTCCCTGTTCTCAGGGCACTCTCTGTTCACACCTGCTTCTAAACATTTCCATGAAGGCAGATAAAGCTTTACTGAGTGGAATCCAAGCTACAAAATATTAGTAGGATGGGTTTGCATATTGCCTGGGAAGTGGTATGCAAATGAGAAGACATGGCCTCCAATATGAATGCTTTCAGAACACAGGGCTCCTGGCTGGGTCCTAGGTGGTGGCCGACTTACATCAGCTCCCAAGACCAGTGGGCACTGACAACCCTGCTCCACCAAGGCCTTAGGTGGCCTGTGTGAGTTTTTCTCTGCTTGTTTGGTTTTGAGACAGGATATTGCTACAGAGCTGAGGCCAGCCTCGATCCTGTGGCAGTCCTCCTGCCTCTGCTTGCCCATACCACATCCAGTTGTCTTATAAATTTCTCTGCAGGATGGAAATTCTCTCAACCCAGTGCTCGTGACTTGCCATGGCAACCTTTCTCACCTCTTAAGTCAAGGCAGATACAGACTATATTATATACAGATATCATAAACATGAGATTGAATATTTGATAAATAAATAATTAAGTGTATATACCATGTAATTAAATAAATAAGCTTATCTGTCCTTTCAAAAAAATAAGAAGAAGAAAGACAGGAAGACCTGTAGAAAATCATATCCTTGCAAAGAAGAACACAGGTGTGGAGCACCCCAGAACACGGTGAGGCAAATTACAGCCCCTCAGATGCTGGGGCACCCTGACAGCAACTCTGGTTTTATCAAATGCAGACCTGGTGCTATTTGTTTTGTGAACGTGGATGAATTCAGTTCATTGTAGAGATACAGGTACAAGAAACAGTGGTGGGGAAACACACAAGCATGCCTATATACACATTCAACCATTCACACAAATACACGAGCATGCCTGTACATGCATACAACCGCTCACACAAACACATGAGCATACCTGTACATGCATACAACTGAGCTCACAAACATACGAGCATGCCTGTACATGCATACAACTGAGCACACAAACATACGAGCATGCCTGTGCATGCATACAACCACTCACACAAACATACGAGCATGCCTGTGCATACATACAACCATTCACACAAACTAAAGCATGTGCATATACACATACATACAACTATGCATACAAACACACAAGCATAGGCATAAACACATACAACCGTGCACACAAATACACAAGAATATGCATGAACACATACAACTGTACACACAAACACACAAGCATGTGTATGCACACATATAACTGTGCATACACACAAGCATGTGAATGAACACATACAACCGTGCACACAAACATACAAACATGAGCATGCACACACAACCATGCACACATACACACAAGCATGCATGTGCACACATACAACTGTGGGCATGTGCACGATGTGGGAGGTCCTTCTGTCTCTGTGTTACTTTTCTTGGTTTAATGAATAAAGAAATTGCCTTGGCCTCTTGATAGGGAAGAACTTAGGTAGGCAGGGAAGATGGAACTAAATGCTGGGAAGAAGAATGCAGTCAGAGAGATGCCATGGAGCCACCAGAGACAGACTCTGTGAATTTTACCCAGTAAGCTACAGCCTCGTGGTGATACACAGATTAATAGAAATGAGTTAAGCTAATATGTAAGAGTTAGCCAATAAGAAGCTAGAGCAAATGGGCCAAGCAGTGTTTTAATTAATATAGTTTCTGTGTGGGTTATTTTGGTTCTGGGCGGCCAGGACGAACAAGTGGCCCCTCCTTGCAACATGTGCATGTATGTATGAGTTTAGGATGAAGAAAAAGCCCCATTAGATAGTGCATGTGAACATGTGTGTCTTCTTTGTGTGTGTGTGTGTGTGCGCACATGTGAATTTGCATATATGTTTGTTGAAAGGCAAACACTGAGTGGGGAGGAAATGATGGCCTTGTGGGGAGATGCAGGAGGAGCCACTGGGCAGAAGGTACATTTACAATCTGTTATTGTCTTGGGCCAAGTCAAGGAGTACCATAGTGGACTAGCGATAGAGGATCAGATTCCTGGGGTCTGGAAGAGTACAGAGGAAAATGATGGTACTAATTGCTCCATGCCTTGGTCAGTTCATAGGACACTGGTAACCAGAGGTGGGTGAACAATCAAGGAGCCGGTGGGGTAGATGCAGTGGAACGTCTCTGGCAACTTCTTGGTGACATTTTTCCCAGACAGGGCCTCTGAGCTGGACAGCTGATCTCTGGCTGTTCTCTATCAAACACTATCTGTCCCTCTGTAAAATGGAGCTGTTATCTGCCCTCGGGCTAAGGGTTGGTGATTTTCCCTCATGCCAGTCCCCGAGTCTGACTCCTAGCCAGTATGTAGGCAGTTCTAATTCTTTTTTTTAATTAATTTATTTATTAAAGATTTCTGTCTCTTCCCTGCCACCACCTCCTATTTCCCTCCCCTTCCCCCAATTAAGTCCCCCCCCTTCCTCAGCCCGAAAAGCAATCAGGGTTCCCTGTCCTGTGGGAAGTCCAAGGAACTCCCACCTCCATCCAGGTCTAGCAAGTTGAGCATCCAAACTGCCTAGGCTCCCACAAAGCCAGTGCATGCAGTAGGATCAGAAACCCATTGCCATTGTTCTTGAGTTCTCAGTAGTCCTCATTGTCCAGAGAGTCCAGTTTTATCCCAGGCTTTTCCATACCCAGGCCAGCTGGCCTTGGTGAGTTCCCGATAGAACATCCCCATTGTCTCAGTGTGTGGGTGCACCCCTCGCGGTCCTGAGTTCCTCGCTCGTGCTCTCTCTCCTTCTGCTCCTGATTTGGACCTTGAGATTTCTGTCCGGTGCTCCAATGTGAGTCTCTGTCTCTGTCTCCTTTCATCGCTTGATGAAGGTTAATATTCAGGAGGATGCCTATATGTTTTTCTTTGGGTTCTCCTTATTTAGCTTCTCCAGGACCACTAATTATAGGCTCAATGTCCTTTGTTTATGGCTAGAAACCAAATAAGAGTGAGTACATCCCATGTTCCTCTTTTTGGGTCTGGCTTACCTCACTCAGGATAGTGTTTTCTATTTCCATCCATTTGTATGCAAAATTCAAGAAGTCCTTGTTTTTTACTGCTGAGTAGTACTCTAATATGTATATATTCCATACTTTCTTCATCCATTCTTCCATTGAAGGGCATCTAGGTTGTTTCCAGGTTCTGGCTATTACAAACAATGCTGCTATAAACATCGTAGAGCATATACTTTTGTTGTATGATAGGGCCTCTCTTGGGTATATTCCCAAGAGTGGTATTGCTGGGTCCAGGGGTAAGTTGATCCCGAATTTTCTGAGAAACCTAATATCTGCACTCACAGATGAGCTGTGACCTGTGTGGGGCTCCTTTGTCCTTACAATGGTGTCCTTTCTCTCTGTGGGTCTCTGTCTGTTTCCCCAACCTGGATTCCCACCCTCAGCCATCCTTCTGCTTAAAACTTCCCATTTTCCAGAAGATGCAGATGTTTCTTCCAACAGAGCTGTTCTCCTTCTCTCTGCTACAGCAGGAGACTGCCATAACTGAATCTATCCCCCTGGTTTCAGTAATTGACAGGTGAGACTTTGGGTGTGGCTTGCTGGACTTCTGAAATGTACAGGAAAGGGAAAGGGAAAGGCCATGGCAGCGCTAGACAGAAAGGGATCTAGGTTTAGCACTCCTGGCATCCTATTTGTTAGCATGAGGCAAGGTCCTACCCAGGAGTGAAACCAGTAGTAAGAAATCTGGGCAGAGACAAGGTAATGACCCTGAGCATTGAGCCCCTAGATCCATCCATTCCCGAAGCTAACATCTGCAGAATTTATCATTGTGAATGGATACATCTCCCAACCTTTAAGCAAAATGGGTTCAGCTTCCCTCACAGGGATCTGAGATGATGCTGGTACAGCCCAGTTTTTTCACTCAGACGCACAGAAGGCTCTGGGCCACATGACTGTGTGGACAGAGGAGCAGTGTCAGCGCAGGTGGCCCTGGGTTCTGATCTGATGTTCAGGAGAGCTTCCTGTCTTCCTTATTTGGCTCATCCGACCAGGAGAGCCGTAACTGTGCCATGAGATGCTCTCAGACTCAGCTCTGCAGGCCATGGCTGTGTGGGAACATGTGGATACAGCAGGCAAGGTACCTTTAGGGCTCTCCGAAGGCCCCTCTCCTGCTTTCTTCCCTCAGCTGCAGACACAGACCTGAGCTGACCAATGTAGGGAATGTCCCATGAAGTCTTCATTTTTGACGGACAGCCCTATGACATCTTCCCCATGTTAGGTTTCAGCAACCACCACCAAGAGGAAAACACACAACTGTCACACTGCAAAGAAACCCAGCCCCCTCAGCCCTGCCCTCTGACCTCCAAGGACCTGTTCTTGTACCCTGTTGATGTTTCTTTCTGCATTTATGCAGATTAGCCCCGCATCACAGTCTCAGAGGTCAGCATTTTCGAATCTAGTGCCATGCCTTAAGATGCACCTGAGGTGCTGGGTGAATCAGTGACCCACTCTTTGTTATGGCCGAGGAGCATTTGTCTGTTTAACCTTTTGCCTATTAAAAGTGACCTGTTTATTTCTCACTTGGGGAATTGTGGGTAAAGCCACAATGAACTATCATAAATAGGCTCTTGTGTGTCCTCTTTATCATAAATAGGAGTAACAGCCCTGGGTAGTGTGGAAAGTAATATTCGCTGAGTAAAAACAAAACCAAATCCTACTTTTTAAAAAGAAGCTTTCCAACAGTAAAGTGTGGGACATAGGGCTTTCTTTGGCGTTTTCTCCTTATAAAAAAATACCATGCATAGAGAATGTCCAGGATCCCAGAAAACACACTTGCACATCAGCAGGGTTCTTAAATAAACATGAAGCAAAACCCCAAATGTGCATTCTTGGGGCTCACTGGCCTCCAGCCCCATCCATAGTGTCACCTTTTGCATGGCTGAATAGTATTTCGTGGTGGGTGTGCACCCCTTGGATGATGGACACTTGCTGCTGTGCATAGCAGTGAACAGCACCACTCAGATGCCTCTGACATCTGATCTACACCCAGCAATGGAAGTTACAGCTGCTGAAAATAGAAAAGCAAAGCCTCAGATGCATTCAAAGCCAGTCACATGTCCCAGCTGTCCGCCCTGGAAAAGATGAAGAGGGAACGAAGAGATTGAGGCTGTGGTAGTCCCAGGCCACACAGTTGACTGGAACAAGTCTGATGTCTCAGAAGAGCATCCCTGTGATCTCCCTCACCTTCCGCAGGCAGAGGCAATGCTTAGTGTTCTCTCTAATAAGAAGAAAACATGGATCCTGGTTATGGGACACCCACCTGTCATCCCAGCACTCCGGATGCTGACGCAGGTTCCTCGTCAGCCTGGGCTACATAGCCAGACCCCGACAGACAGAAAATGAGTAAAGCAAGACAAGAGACGGGGTGATAAAACAAAAGCAAGGCACTGAGAGTGTAACTCAGACTCCGGCTCCCCAGGCTCCAGTCAGATCTAACTGTGACAGCTGATCCCAGGCTGAACCCTGCACCCAGTGAAGCCTGGACCTAATGATGTTGCCTAAAGAGGGTTCTCTCCCCACCTTCTACCCTAACCACAGCCCTTCTTGAACTAACCTGTAGATGGAGACTGCTTGTTCGTTCTTGGCCTCCCAGACCTGAAATAACCAGTCACACAGAACTGTATTAATTACAACACTGATTGACCAATAGCTTAGGCATATTCCTGGCTAACTCTTATATCTTAAACTAACCTGTTTCTATTAATCTGTGTATTGCCATGTGGTTGTGGCCTACTGGTAAGTTTCCCCCTGGCGTTTGTCTCCTGTGGTAGCTACATGGCATCTCCCTGACTCTGCCTACTCTCTCCTCCTCTATCTGCTTGGAATTCCCTTTGCCCCATTCTGTACTGAAATAGGCCCAAAGCAGCTTCTTTATTAACCGGTGCTATTGACAGCATACAGAGGAAATTCCACATCACTAATCAGAAGTGACTTACCCATACTCAGCTCAGGAGAGTATCTCTGGCTAGCAGGCCTAGCCAAAGAAGCCTTTATGAGGTGCAAAGTCATTTGGGGGGTATACATATTAAATGTGGAAATAGGCCTGTGTCCCTGGCTAGCAGGCCCAGTCACAGACTGGTGAAAACTGGTGTCTAGCACTGTCCTCAAGAGTCCCATGGGCATATGGCTATGCCCATATCATACATCTATCAGTGTATAGCAATTGATAATGCATGTTATATCCCAAATGCATATTAAATATCTAAAAATGTAATGTGTGCTTTTAGATACATGTATATAAAGTCCTTAGTGCACACATGTGGCAGGCGTGGCAAGGTGGGCCTAAGGAGATCTTATGTAGTCTAGACTCTTGACAACATGGCTCAGGGTTTGTGTCTATTCTTCACATACCCTCTAGACTTAGAGGGAGCTCTAGTCTGCAGCGCTGCCCAACAGAGCCCTGTAGAATGACTGACCCAAATGGCCAGTATAGAGCTCAGGGGCAACACTGCAAGATTTATTCTCTGGAACTTCAAAACCTTCAATTTTATTCATAACTGGATGACTGTGTGCGTGAAGACTCCAAACATTGTGCATATGGTGCACACGTATGTGTGTGTGTTATACACACTCTTGTCTTCACACACATGTACAGATGAGTGTGAATACATACTACAGCCGGGACCAAACATGTCCTTGGTGACATGCATAGTTGCCATTTTCCGACCCTCTGAAGCGTCATTCTCTCTGTCCCACATTGTGTCTTGGAATTTATTGATGTGATAAACATCACGGTCAAAAGCACCCTGGGTAGGAAAGGGCTTATCTCAGTGTACAGCTCTCAGGCCACAGCCCACCACCGAGGTGAGTCAGGGAAAGAACTCACAGCAGGAACCTGGAGGCAGGAACTGAAGCAGAGGCCGTGGAGGAACACTTTTTACTATATTGAACCTCATGGCTTGCTCAGCCTGCCATCTTATAGCACCCAGAACCACCAAGCCATGGATGGCTCTGCTGTGATGAGCTGGGCCTCCCACATCAATCACTAATTAAAAAACCGAGACATAGACTTGCCTATGGGGCAATCCTATGGCGGGATTTTCTCAATCAAGATTCTTTTCCCCAAAATGTTCCCAGCTTGTGTCAAGAGGACATAAACCTAGCCAGCACCATGGCCAAGGTTGTCACTGTCTTCCCATGATTGCAGCTGAGAGGAAGGAAACCCAGAGAAGCCCCTGGACTGGCCAGCGTCACATACGGCCAGGTAGCAGCTGAGCCAGAGCTTGATTCCCATCTCTTTCCTGGACCTCAGCTTCTCTATCTGCACATGTGGGCTTTCATCCTAGACACTTCCATGTTTCAGGGTATATGGAAGCCCATCTTTGAGAGCTGCAAAGAGCCACAGCAAAGAGTGAGGTGGCATCATGGGAGCAGATGAACATCCTGGGACAGCCTCGGCTGTCACAGGTGCTGCACTGGGAGGAGGCTTGAGTCTGGAAAGGGACCAGAGCGAGGTACCAACTGTCTTGTTGCTGTTTAGAGTCCCTATTCACTCTGAAGAGTCTAAGGCCTGGAAAGTCCGAGCAGCCATTTCAGCAACCTGTGGCATTATGCACTGTTTGCATCCATGACAACCCCGTGATTGTGATGGCCCTGCCCCCCATCCTGTAGTTTTGAACTGTTCTCCTGTGGTAACTGAACTAGCACCCGACCGAACAATTGGTTCAAAGTCAAAATGTCCTCTGGATGAGAGAATATGATGTGGAGGTAAATAGGACTTTTGGGGTCATGTTCAGTTGCTTTCACAAAGTACCCAAGGCTCGATAATTCATAGGAAACAAGTTTCTCTGCCCCACAGTTCTGGTAGAGCTGACTTGGCCAGCTTCACGTGGACAGGCAGGTTCTCATCTTCCTATAATGCCACTAAGACGACCGAGCAAACCCTGTCCTCATGGAGGAACTTAACAGTCTTCCTCAAGCCTCCAGATGTCTTCAGCTAGGGAACCAGGGAGATGACATTTCAAATGCGTGACTGAGGGGGCACATTGAGCCCCAAAAGTGCTTCAGTGGGAGTTTGAACTGCTGACCTCAGATTTTATTTGGTAGTGAGAACTGAGTTCCGGGGAGTGTGATGGAGCAGGGGAGAGCGTGAGTCTTGTTAGCTGGGCAATTTCAGAAACAATAGTAGAGTCTTTTCTTCACTTCCAGCCCCTCCCCCTCCCTCCTCCTTTCTCTTCTCCCTCTCCCTCTGTCTTTCTCCTCCCTGTATCTTTTCCTTTCCCCTCTCTTTTCTCCCAGGAGTGGAGAGCTGTCAGCTCTGTAACCATCCGTCGCCTTTGCCCTCCCTCCCATCCATGCTCACTTAGGAGGCAACAAAGAAATCCTCATTGAATAATTCATCCAGATACTCAAGCTTCCCTTTCCCATGTGCTATATTATGCATTGGGAGCCCCCAAAGTGGCAGGGACCTGGCTACGGGGTGGGGAGGGCATGGCGAGCCATGTTTGCCATGGTGAAGATGACCATGGTGGACGGTTGCAGCTTTGCATGGGAGGACTTAGGAACTGGGAAGTGGGGTATGCTCACAGAGATGGAAGACAGCCGAGGTGGCAAGCACATGGCTCTCCCACAGATCCTGCAGACAGTCCTGCTTGTGGAGCCCCTTTGATCTGGCAGCGCAGTCATGGGAAGCAGGCAAGAGACAAGAGCAAGCCCAGTGGTCCCCCATGTCCAGGACCTGCAGGCAATGGGCACCCAGGGTGTCCCCCTGGTGAGCAACTCTCATTTCTCAGGAGACAGGAGTCACATCTTGGCCCCGAACACCTCCTGGACCTAAATGCTGGTGAAGGATTTCATATAAAAAACAAACAAACAAAAACATCCATTATGGCCACAGCCCCCAGCCCCAAATGTGTTTGATAACATGGACCTGTGGGTGTCTGTTTTCCACTGGGGCCCCATTTGGCCAGGGGGTGCACTGGCATACCTCTGAGAGAACAGGTGACCTTAAAAGACATCATCGAAGTATTTGCACTCCTGCAGAGCCCAGCCCTGCCTGCCACGTGGCCAGGTTTGTTTTTAAAGTCAGGCCCCCTGTCTGCTTGGGGTTAGATGGGCGGAGTAAATAATTAGAACTGATTTCTCCTCACCCAGCCAGGAGAGAATAGGAGGCAACATTTGTCTCTAAAGGGGAGAAGAGGAGAGAGAAAGGAGGTTCCTTCCAGCCCATGTTAGATGCTGTGGAGTGTCTCCTCCATCCTTGGACTCTGTCGCCAGCGTCTTTTGATTACAACATCGGCTTGGAGAGACACTAATTGTACCCTGCTTACAATGCTTGTAATTACACGGATTACATTTGCTTCATTTCCATATGTCAACACCACTACGAGATGGGTGGGGGGCAGCCAGGAGCCGCTTTTATAATCGGTTATTGTCTATGGAAAAAAAACTGTGCCCAACGTGAGTGAAATGTTCTTTGTTGAAATTGGAAATAAGATTATACATAAAAGTCGTCCTCTGACATCCAGAAAACGGGCAGTTTAAAATAAATTGTGGCTGCTGATCAGCTAGATTGCTGGTCCTGATCCCTCTCCTGCTAATGAGGGAGACACCACTCACGTCGCTTTTCAAAAGCTTTCTTCTTAATAAAAGATGACCCCCATATCTCTCCAGAGAAGACATTGTCCCACTCTGACTGTTTGTGATTGAGGCTCCTTCCCATAAAAAAGAGAAGAAAGAAAAAGAGAGGGGGAGGAAAGGAGGGAGAGAGAGAGGGAGAGAGAAAAAGGAGGGGAAAGAGAAAGAGAGGGAGGGAAGGAGGGAAAGAGAAAGGAAAGGAGGGAGAGAGGGAGAGAGAGAGAGACCTGGTTTCTGAGTCTGTGGCAGAAACAGAGCTACTCTCAGCTGAAGACAGAGGACTCTCAGGCAGGTGGTCAGTGAGCAATCAACAAATGTCTCCAAACAGGACAGCCTTCTGGGCTGGGAGAACTCTGGATGCTGCCTCCCACTGCAGCTTTTGAAACAAAGGCATTTGGCAGGGGTGGGGGTTGTTATTTCCGTGTGAAGTCCAGAGGAGCTGAACGCTGAGGAGCTGAGCCTCAGACAGGGAGGGTCTAGGGTGCTAGAGAGTAGAAGCAGCAGCCAGCGTGAAGGGACAGGCTCTGGGATGATTAAGTGTTCCCTGTCTTACACACTGTGTACCCCCATTTGTACAATGAGGTTCTCACCCTCCGTGACCTCAAATGTGATAGTATCCAGGGCCCTGGAGGATGAGAGCAAGCTAGGCCTTAGGCATCCCTCTAGATCCCTCTTCTCCCCCTCCTTTCCCTCACACACTACACCCTCCGCTGTGAAGCCACCACCAGGAAACCCCCACTGAAGACCAGCAGGTGCCCAGGGCTGATCTGACACAGCCTTTTTGTAATTTTTAAATAAAGCTTTCTGCCTCGTGCATTTCATCACAGCACCAGCAACCTGAGATCTTGCCAAGGACATGCCTCGTTATGAGAAACTTGCTCTATTGGTTCTTAGGGTAACATCAAGGTCACATGACATGTTTTTGTTGTTTGTTTTGTTCTGTTTTCCAAGACAGGGTCACCTGGAACTTGCTGTCCTCCTATCTCAGCAGGTGTGTAACCCAATGTCCAGCATCTCATTTTTCTGTTTGAACTCATGCTCCAGGTAAAAATGTCCAGCAGAAATGAGAAGAAGACACGAGATGCAAACGAACCCACTTAGGAGTTTATTAAGAGGGGTTGTGCTCATGGGCCGGAGGAAACGGTGTGGAAAGGAGAGAGCATAAAGATGGCGCGTCCAGCCTTTAAAGGCTTCCTAGCACATGCGCACGAGGGGAAAGACGTGCCTATGTCGACGCTGATGACGGGCGACACCACGCCTTGCACCTGGGTAAGGAGCTTTTGCTTGAACACGGCAGACACTAATGATGCAGATGGCAGGCGACCCACGCATGCATGCGCACAGAAGATACATGCGCCTGCTTTAGAACCCAGAAGTGCAGCCTTAATGGTGGCTAAAAGAATTACATTCCATCCTTTTATTATAAAAATTTGGGGGGCGGGGTGAGGATATTAATGGGTGGGAATGGGGCCCAGCAAGGTCTCTCATAACTGCTTCAAGCTGACTTTGTGGGCGTCGAGGAGTTTGGGATGTCTGATTGCGTCCTGGGATGGCTGATTAAGACTGTATTTTCCGGGCTCTGAGGAACTGGGTCATCTGGCAGCTTGGACCTCGCAATATGCTGGAAAGACAAAAATTACATTTGGGAGAAAAAAAAATTTTAGATCCTAGTAATTAATAGAGGAGAGGTTTGAGACAGGAGGTAGAGGGGGGTTTAGAGGTTCCTAAGTGAGTGATAGAGGAGAGGTTTAAGACAGGAGGTAGAGGGGGGTTTAGGGGTTCCTAAGTGAGTGATAGAGGAGAGGTTTGAGACAAGAGGTAGAGGGGGTTTAGGGGTTCCTGAGTGATAGAGGAGAGGTTTGAGACAGGAGGTAGAGGGGGGTTTAGGGGTTCCTGAGTGATAGAGGAGAGGTTTGAGACAGGAGGTAGAGGGGGGTTTAGGGGTTCCTGAGTGATAGAGGAGAGGTTT
>NC_022010.1:1400358-1406137 GCF_000317375.1 Microtus ochrogaster | reverse complement strand
GAGGGGGGTTTAGGGGTTCCTGAGTGATAGAGGAGAGGTTTGAGACAGGAGGTAGAGGGGGGTTTAGGGGTTCCTGAGTGATAGAGGAGAGGTTTAAGACAGGAGGTAGAGAGGGGTTTAGGGTTCCTGAGTGATTGATAGAGGAGAGGTTTGAGATGGGAGTTGGGGGCGGGGTTCCCGAGACCAGGCATGACAAAGAAAGAATTAAATGATACTTATTCCGGGCAAGTCTGGTCCGTTTAGGTGGGTCAAACTGGCTCCCTGGAGCTTATAAGAAATGTTTTGAAAACACATAAATTTTAGACATATTAACAGTGTATGATTATAACAATATAATGCATCATGGCATTACCTCAACATCCAGGAGACACTGCTGCAGTCAGTGATGAGCCTGTTATGTTAAGGTTTGTTTTGTAAGATTTTTGCAGTTTGGGGCTACAAATTTATTATTGTTTATTACCATCTGGGCTTTTGACAGTCCTTGTACCTCTAGCTCTATGTTTGATGATGATTCCTGTAGTAACAGCTGAGTGGTTATTTGGAAATTTAAGCATGACATTGGAGGTATATGGAGAAGTTGTATATGGGAAAAAGAGGAGAAGGGAGAGTATATTGGCACAAGAGAGTTGAATAAGGATGGGACCTTTATTTCTTTATTTATTTTTGAACTGGAGTAAGAGAGGCTGAACTTGGTGTCCTCTGGAACTAAGGGAACAGGGTCCTGTCTGAGTTTCTGTGTATGAGGGGTCATCTTGAGCTGGAGGAGTAAATGGTTTAAGATACGACAGGTGAATCCAATGAGGAATTCCCTCGAGCTTGGCAGCTGTGAGAGTCAAAAGAATTACTCTGAGGGGACCCTGCCATTTAAGGGAAAGGGGTGAGGGACATTGGCCTAGGGGAGAAAATAATACCTGATCTCCTATTTTAATCAGTGGTGGGCATGGGTTAGCACATGGTTGAGGTAATGAGTGGTCGGCAAAATCCCACAATAGGGAGCACAGATGAGTTAACAGGGGGTTAAGCAGCCCAAACCCTGCACTTGTCACATCTGAGGCTGAGTGACTGAGACCACATGACCATGCCCTCACTCCTTCCCCGTTACTGTCACTAAACAGGAGACAGACTGTACTTTAAGGGACTTGAAAACACCCAGCAACAATCAGAAAATTGCAAAAGGCAGGTTTGGAGGTGCTGGGACCACAGCACTCCTCAGACTTGAAGTGGGTACCCCTAGGGAAAACGTGATGGGAGCCATTCCAAGATCCGAAGCCATAGAAGACAGACCCCAAGGAAGCCACACACATTTTAAGTCCTGAGAAAGGGAGGATGCAGGCACTTGGGACCCTACCGCAAGCGCTCTGTAAAACCGCAGTGGCACACCTCACTGGGGACTACTGCAGCGTCTCATAAGAAAGATCAGTGGGGGGCTGGAGAGATGGCTCAGCGGTTAAGAGCATTGCCTGCTCTTCCAAGGGTCCTGAGTTCAATTCCCAGCAACCACATGGTGGCTCACAACCATCTGTGATGAGGTCTGGTGCCCTCCTCTGGCCTGCAGGCATGCACACAGACAGAACATTGTATACATAACGAATAAATAAATAAATATTTAAAAAAAAAGAAAGATCAGTGGGGCCCGTGGCATTGATCACAAACCATTTCTGTCAGTGTCACATGCTGCTGTGCTTGGGGGAGTTCCCCAACACATCTGCTAAACTGAAAGGCTTTGGGGTTTGAGAACAAACCAATAATAAATGAATGAATATATAATAATACAGGGAGGGAAGCAGAGAGGCCTTTGAGCTGAGACCAGGGAGCTGAGGTAAATGGAAGATGAAGTCAATGTACGTGTGTGTGTGCATGTGTGTATGTGTCTATGCACGTGCATGGCAAATGGCTGATAGGTTGACAGACGAGTGCACAGTGCATACATTTCAGAGGGTCACTGGAGAAATGGTGTGAGTGTGGGGTCTTGGGAAATCCCCTCAAGCTAGTGTCTGCCCATTGTGAAGAGACTGATGATTTGAAATAGTGAACCAGTCCTGCAGGAGAACTCCCATGAGGGTCTAGGGGGCCCAGAGCCAAAAAAGCTGCTGGGTTCTAGAATACCAGTTCTGACACTGACCTGGGCTTATGTCCCTATGTGAAAATATGGGGAGGCAGGAGCTGGAACAATGCCAAGCTGGCCCTGGGGGCAGTGAGCAGGAGGCTGTACAGGGACTGCTGTGCACGCAGAGTCTGGGTCCTCAATGAGGCAAATCTGCCCTAGTCTTTTCCGTCACCAGCATCAGCCCCTCTGAACTGCCTGGTGACCTTCACACCTCGAATCATCACAAACACTTCTTGCCACTCAAGAACCATCTCGAATGTTCTCCTCTCAGGCCCACAGGCAGCCCTGTTCACACACTGAGAGGGTGCTTGCTCACAGCTGCAGGCTTACCTCATGGATCTGCCATAGCTAGCAACATCACAAAGTGCTGATTTTGTCTGTACCTAGCATTCCCAGCAGAGGATACAAATCTCCCAATGGACAGCATTCATGATAAATCAACTGGATTTCAGTCAGATTTTTTGTGTTTATGGTTTCTTTTAGTTCTGGGGATAGAAAGTACTAGACAGGTGGAGAAAGAGAGAGGTGGAGAAAGAGATGGATGGAAGGAAGGAAGGAAGGAAGGAAGGAAGGAAGGAAGGAAGGAAGGAAGGAAGGATGGATGGATGAAAGAATGGTTGGATAGTTGGAGGAATGGATGGATAGATGGGTAGAAGGAAGGAAGGATGGATGGATAGAACTATTGTTGGATGACTTAATGAATAGAAGGGTATGTGGATGGATGGATTGTCATATAGCCTCATGGGAACCACACCTTGATTGGAGACCTCATGAGCTTCCTGTGCCCTCTGACACAGGCCACATTGGTCTGGCTCACAGAGGAGCTTCAGACTTGGCAGGCCAGCTAGCTGTTCTGTGGATGGATGATGTGTGGACAGATAGATTGTGGATAGATGAATGAACAATAGATGGATGGATTGTTGGAGGAGTGGATGGATGCTTAAGGGATAGATGATGTGTAGATGGACAGAAGAAAGGGCAGGTAGGTAGATGGGCACATGGGTGTATCAATTTAGGAGAAGGTTGCATGGGTGGATGGAGGGATGGGTGGATGCCTGGATAGCTCTGTCTCTTGAGGACTGTACCTTCCTATTTCGCTAGGGCTGACTTCAAGGTCTCACTTTGAAGGTGGTGAACTGGGCACTGTGCTACCAGCTCATTAGCTTCCCATCAGCTTTGCTGCAGAGGCCATTTCTTTCAGGTAGGATAGTGATTGCCTGGGTTTTCAAGGATATAAAGGTCATTTCTGCCAGACTACCCCACAGATTTTCAGACTTTCTTCAAAAAAAAAGTTCTCCCTGAGCTGTGGCAAGCACTTTATCCATGGGGAAAGACCCTCTTTATCTTTCAAGTGGTTTTAATCCTCCATCCCCAAGGAGGAGTGGTTTTTTAGAGTTTCTGTTGTTATGAAGAGACACCATGACCACAGCAACTCTTAGAAAGAAAATATTTAATTGGGATTGGCTTAGTCCATTACTGTTGTGGCAGGACATGGAGGCACACAGGCAGCCATGGTGCTGGAGAAGGAGCTGAGAGTTCTACATCGGATCCACAGGCAGCAGGAAGTGAACTGTGACACTGGGTGTAGCTTGAACATAGGAGACCTCAAAGCTCACTCCCACGGTGATATACTTGCTCCAACAAGGCCACACCTACTCCAACAAGGCCACACTACCCCCAACAAGGCCACACTCCTAATAGTACCACTCCCTTTGAGGGCCATTTTCTTTCAAACCACTACAGGTGTGGAAGTAGGAAAAGTATTTTTTAGTGACTGCCGAGGAAGACCAAGACCCACCACTAAGAAGTCACTCTGAGGACTCAGTTTCCCCATCAGTGATACAGGGACCATGGAAAACTCAAAATACAGAGTCTGTAGTTATTTTGAACTGGGAAATTATGGTTCTAGGGTTCCCAGAGTCAGTTCTTCCCCAGCAGGGCCTGAGCCACACCCAATCTCTCACCTCCAAGAGCTCCTAGGAGCCTCTTCCAGGTCAAGTTAAATGGATCCACCCAGCCGCCTCAAACACCACGCAAAATCACAGGCAACAGGGCAGAAAACCCAATTATTCTCAGCTGTTACACTGCTTAATTTAATATTTCCAGCAAGTTCTCTGAGACTGTGCCTCAGAGCGAAATGCATATTTGGGCTCTGTCACACCACTCGGTATTACATGCAGCCGAGGCCATCCCACTCTGCTGAGGCAATTTGTAAGTGGGCTGCAACCCTCCCACAGTCTGGGGACTTCTGTAGCGAATTCCTGGAAGAAAGACCTGAACCAAGGAGCCTTTACAGTGACAGGCAGAGTAGGGATAACAGAGCAACCCCACCTAGATTAACCTCCGCCCTCCTGAACACCAAGACAAGAGAGTTCAGGATAAACACAGGCAGGATGTGGCACTCGGGGTCACGTGATCCTGTATTTAAATGGTGTATGTGTGTGAATGTTTGTGTATGAGTATTGTATATGTGAGCACAGGTACACATTCAAATGTGTGCTATACGGGGACCAGGGATCGGTGGCAGTTGACTTCCTGTGTTACTCTCCACCTTCCTTTGAGAGGCAAGGTCTTTGCATTGAACCTGGAGCTTGCTCACTGGCCAGGCTGACAGGCCTGTGAGCCCTGGGGTCACCTGGCTGTGGTCTGTAAGTTGGGATCGCAGGTGCCACCAAGCTGGGCTTTTTCTGCGGGTGCTGGGAAGGGAGCTCACTCTTTACTGACCGAGCCGCCTCTAACCCCTGCAGTTAGAGCGGTTGGACAGGTAGCACCTTCACAATTAAGGGAGTTAGCAAGATGAAGAAGGGAAGGGTGAGGCCCCGCCGCTGCAGCCAGGTCATGCATGTCCAGTATCAGTGGTCTCCGACTTCAGAATATTTGCACAGCCACAGTGAGGTATCTTGGGGTAGAGCCCAGGATCAGCACAGAACTCGGCGATATCTCATCCACACTATGTTCCCGTGGTCTGAAAGCCACGCACTACGGTGTTTTTCCGAGAGCCTGTGTGTTGTGCCTGTGACCTATCACAGGTGATCAAGCTGGGCTTTCACTTGCCGTTTTATTTTAGAGCTCTGATGTTTCTGACTTCGGAACATTTCGATGCTTTCTTTTTTAATCCTTCATGGCCTTTTTAAAATGAGCTTTATAAATGCAAACACATGTATGCAATAACTATGTGCTTATTTAAATATTATTTTTCTTTGAGATAACTTCAGACTCACAAAAGAGTTCCAAGAAACTGAGAGAGTTCCTGTGTCCACTTACAAGCTCCCAAATAATATCTCACCACAGCACAGCCTTACCATGGCAAGGCTTGTGTTTAGTTTTGTTTTACTTTCAGGTTAAATCCTGTTTTTATTTTCATCCCTGTGGAAACATGCTGCCCTTATTTGTAGTACGTACTAGGGGTGGAGGTTGGGACAGTGGCAAGCACCTTCTAAAAATCACGTCATGTGCCCAGTATGTCACCATATGATACACTTATAAAGTAATGTCTAACTGACTCAGTGTATGCCGTCTTTAAATTCCATAATTGGAGATGCCTGAAAGGCCATGGAAGTCAGGAGAACTGAGAGTAGGGGAGGACTGTGAGTGGGGGAGGACTGTGAGTGGGGGAGGACTGTGAGTGTGGGAGGACTGTGAGTGTGGGAGGACTGTGAGTGGGGGAGGACT
>NC_022010.1:1399927-1400258 GCF_000317375.1 Microtus ochrogaster | reverse complement strand
GGGAGGACTGTGAGTGGGGGAGGACTGTGAGTGGGGGAGGACTGTGAGTGGGGAAGGACAAGAGAGTGGGGGAGGACTGAGAGTGGGGGAGGCCTGAGAGTAGGGGAGGACTGTGAGGGAGGGAGGACTGAGAGTGGGGGAGGACTGAGAGTGGGGGAGGACTGAGAGTTGGGGAAGACTGAGAGTCGGGGAGGATTGTGAGTGGGGAAGGACTGAGAGTGAGGGAATACTGAGAATGGGGGAGGACTGAGAGTTGGGGAGGACTGAGAGTGGGGGAGGACTGAGAGTTGGAGAAGACTGAGAGTGGGGGAGGACTGAGAGTTGGGGAGGA
>NC_022010.1:1393472-1399827 GCF_000317375.1 Microtus ochrogaster | reverse complement strand
CTGAGAGTTGGGGAGGACTGAGAGTGGGGGAGGACTGAGAGTTGGAGAAGACTGAGAGTGGGGGAGGACTGAGAGTTGGGGAGGACTGAGAGTTGGGGAAGACTGAGAGTCGGGGAGGATTGTGAGTGGGGAAGGACTGAGAGTGAGGGAATACTGAGAATGGGGGACCCTCTTGACATCCTGGGGAACCCATTGATAGATGTAAATTTTATACATAAAAGTTGGTTTGAAGAAATGTGAGAATTTTGGAATTCTTGTGTTGGGAGTCTTTTCTAACTGGAAGGCAGCTGACAAGGTCACTTGTCACTACACTTTCCTGGACTGCTCTTGTGGAGACTGACGGGTGTCACACAGGTGTCTGGTAACACACCTGCCCTTACCGATGCTAATTTTCCCACAGTAGACACAGTGAGAATATTTCTTGCTGTTTTGCTGGTGCTGCAGGCTCTGCAGCCGCCTCACTTGGCCAAGAGGCCACCCAGGACCTTGTTTAGTGTTTTGACCTATGACCCTGTTTCTTCTTTCTCCTCCCCGGCACCCTCAGAGATGGGGATGCAATCTGGAGACCATTCTCTGGGCTGACACAGCAGTCTCTCAGGGGTCTCTTTCTCCAGAATGTAATCTGGGCGACAAACTGTGAGGGTGCAGCCTAGCACGTGTGAGTGGCTGGGCACCTGTCTTTTCTGCGGAGCTTCCCTGAGCGTCATGGATTTCCAAAACATCACACAGGCTGTCATTTCAAGCAGATTAGTTTAAGGGACACTTTTCTGACCATCTAGCTACCTGTCGGCCCCTTTCATGGCCTTAGTCTTTATGCCAGGCCTTGGTTGGAGCAGTTTATAAACACAGTGTGCCCACCCTCTTGCAAGGGGTGTAAGTTCGTGAAGAGAATGAGCATGGAAAGCTTTGGGACACTAGAGGGGCTTCAGCAGGGAACAGGGGACAGTGACAAGATGACGACTTGTCCAGGGTTTACAGAAAGATGGATCTGCTAGGTCCCAGCCCTGGCATTTGAAGCCCGGGTCTCTGCAGAATACTGCTGGGGAGGACAGTCTGACAGACATGTGCAAGCAGGGCTAGGGAAGGCCCTTGCCAGCTTAGGACCTAGCAAAGAGACAGCAGGACCTTATTCTCTGTCTCCCATCTCTTGCAGATGCTGTAATTGGCCTGGGATCTGTGGTCCAAGGCTTTCTCTGCATGGCTTGGTCTCCTCCAGCACAGAGCGTGGAAAAGGCAGGAATTGTCCTGGAAAGGCCCACAGGAGACATGTCACACTGAGCAGTGAGGAAAATCAAGCTTTGACTGACTGAAGAAGGGAGGACCAGGGAAGCAGCTGCCCCAACTGCAAGCCATCTTCCCACTTCAAACTCCACCCAGGGCCCTGGCTGAGGGTCAAACCCTCCTTAGCTCTTCTCATCATCCCATCAGCTTGGGGCTGTCATTAGCCCCCAGCACCAAACAAAGGCCCTCGCCCAGGCGGCCGCATCCTCCGGGCTAATTAATTGGATTAATGGCAGAGCAGCCCACACTGGGGCTGCAGGATCACTTCGGTGAGCATTCCAAGAGGTTGGGGTATGGGGAGGCAAATTGAGTTAAAATTGAAGAGATGGCTGCATTCATTAGCCCGCCCACCCTCTGAAGTCGCTGGTTAATATGCAAGCTATTAATATGCAAATCAGCACAAATGCAAAATAGAAGTGTGAGTCCCGCTCTCCCCCTCCCCTTTGGAAAGTGGCTTTCTGGCATTGGCCTCCTGCACAAGGCAGAGGGTACTGAGTTGGAGCAGCTCTGAGGTGGGAGACGGAACTCAGTGTCAGAAATCGATTAAAAATGGTGACAGCAACTCCCAACTCCGTGCTTTATCAGGTGGAGCCTGGGACACCTGCACCCAGTGCTCCTCAGCCGGGAGGAGCTGGGCTGGACCATTCGGGAAGCAGGTCCTGTTCCAGCCTGATCATTAGGGGTCAGAAGTCAGAGCAGAGCCCTCATGTAGGTGCTGCCTCGTGGTGGTGTGCTGAGTCCTGCTTCTAAGCAGCTGCTTCTCGGGTGAAGCAGTGATACTCGTTTGAAATTAGTTTGCTTCTCAATCAACCATCGTCACACGCTTTAGACATTAAAGGGAAAGAAAGTGGTTGAGGAAAAGAACAGAAAGACGTGACGAAAGAGGAGAAGGAGGTTTCTGCCTCTGACTGTGTCCTGGTCCCACCACCCCTGTCTTAGAAGCCACCATTTGTAGGAACACCCTGGCTGTCCTCATCTGAAGCACTTTGTCCTCCTCCTGAGCAGAGTTTGCCAAGCACACATCTGCACCTAGTATCACTGATGGTTTCCATTCTGTCTGAAGTTCTCCCCGCTCCTGCCATACACCCCAATGGGTGCCCTCAGAAGAGCTCCCATGCTATCTCTGCCGAGTCCATGGTGGAATACCTCTTGTGTGTAACATTTGGCGTCTATGGTGATGACAGGCAGCTCAGCATCCCCAGACACTGTAGCAGGGATGCCTGTGGTTACAGTCGCATCTTTTAACCCAACCCGACGCAAGCTAGGGTCATCTAATCCGAGTTAACTCTGACTAAGAAAATGCCTCCATCAGCAAACCTGTAGGGCGTTTTCTTGGTTGATGATTGATGTGTGGGGGTCCAGCTCACTGTTATAGTACCATCCCTAGATGTGGATGGACAAGGGAACCAACTGAGCAAGTCAGGGAGAACAAGGCAGTAAGTAGTGTTCCTCCAGGGCCTCTGCTTCAGTTCCTGCCTTGAGTTCCTGCCCCTGACTTCCTTCTCTAATGGACCGAGATATAGATGTGTAGGCTAAAATAAACCCTTTTCTCCCTAAGTTGCTTTTGGTCATGGTGTGTAATGGCATCCCTTTCTAAAACAGAACAGACTGTGGCTGGGACCGCCCTGACCATGTTTGGGGGAGGACTGTGGAAGGACTTGGGAACTGGGAGCTAGAAGAGCCATTGAGTGTTCAGAGCCATATAGAGCGGTTGCGGAGGCCTGGGTGATGATGGTGAGGGCAGGTGCTGAGAGTGGGGGCCTGGCTTGGAGTTTCAGGGGTGAGCAAAGCACTTTATGTGATATTTTGAATTGGAATCTGTGGGTTCTCACCAGCAGGTGCTGAAAAATTGGCTGCAATAACAAGAAACCAGAACCATTAATGTGAAATGTTTGCTGGGACAATGGATGTTGGTCCGCTGGGCCTGAAGAGTCATCCAAGGTTAAGAAGTGTCCAACATCAATGAGGTGAAGTCTTCTGGGAAGCATATTTTCAGAGGCATCATACAGAAGCTGTCTCCAGAGAGGGCCATGGTTGGCAGCCAAACACGGTAATGTGTTAAAGTCTCTTAGGTATTATTGGTTCTGAAGGCATGAAGAGGCCATGGAGAAAGACTGATATTTGGCACCTTGTTGTAGGTTCAGTGTCACTGAGGAAAGGCCAGGAGACCATTGGTGAAGGTGCAGCCTGGGGACACCCTACCGTATGGGAAATCCTAGGACTGTGGAATGACCACAAAGGACAGCAGCAGCCGTGGAGTAGAGACAGCCTGAGCCACGAGGCAGTGTGTGCTTCAGATTGGCAGAACCAGAGGAACGGTTCTGCCCAAACTCTCTGGCACCCAGAGTGATTCCCAGACATTCATTAAGCACTGGACTTCTTATAACTGTTGAATTATGGTTTTGCTTTAATTTGACTGTAACTGTGCCATGGGTCTTTTCTCTTTGAATAATAAAGTATGTAGCTTATTTTTTATTTGAAACCATTCCACAGTTGAGAGACTTTGAACTTTGACATTAAATTTTTAAAAGAGAACATGGACTTTTAAAGTGTGGGATTTTTAAAGACTAACTTTTCAAAGTTACACTATTTTTATATTGCTATATTAATATTAACATTATATCTTGGGGACAAATAAAAAAGGAAAGTTTGTGGGTTTAATAATAATGTGCTTATGTGTCAAGTTGATAATGGGTCAAGTGTGTTGCTTAGTGTTTTGCTAATTTGAGACAAGGAAGAGCCATCTGAGAATGGGGAATTCCAGTTTAAAAAATGACCTAACCATGTTGTCCTGTAGGTGCCTGTGGGTCATTTCCTTGATTGATTATCGATGTGGGAGGACACAGTCTATTTGGGGTGTTACCACTCCTAGGCAGGTGGTCTTAGAATGTACAGGAAATGAGGCTGACCAAGCCATGGGAAGCAAGCCAGTAGGCCGCCTCCTCCATAGCCCCTGCTTCAGTTCTTGCCTCCAGATTCCTGCCTTGGGTTCCTGCCCTGACTTCCCTTCATAGTGAGCTGTCAGCTATAAGGTAAAGAAAACTCTTTCCTCTCCAAGCTGTTTTTGGTGACTGTATTTTATCCTAGTAACAGAAAGCAAACTCAGATATAGGTTTTCTTTCAGAAGAGTTCACAACTCCTTAAACTCTCTTCTTTTATCCCTCCAACCGATGTTTCTTCTCATTGATCAACAGACGGTCTTCAAGGATGCAGAATTTGGCATATTCATGTGTGACGTGATGTGCTTGTGTTTTCCCAGCTTCAGTTTGCCCTGTTTACCCTTGCATGCCCCTAAGCCGTGAGCATCCCTAAACTTAATTCAGGAATCAACCCTGCCGCTATGGAGGAAGCAGGCTGGAGAACAGGTGCTGTTATTGGCTTTGTGCAGATTGGTCCCTTAACTCGATGAAGGATACTGGAGGCCACTGGCAGGCTTGGTGTGCTGGATGGAGGAAATGGGCAGCACAGGTAAGGGGGCTGGGTAAGAGGGTTGTTGGTTGTTGGTAAAAATGGCACTAATCTCAGGGAGAACTGGCTGCATGTCTACCCTGAACCCTCCTCTGGGGCCAACATCTTTTATATACTTAGTACTGGCCAAGATCTCCAATGAACAATGGCTGCCACCATATTCATTTTACAGATTTATTTTAAAAGGCCCAGAAGAATGAGCAAGGCACAGTGGGTTGACTGTGGAGCCTCAGCTCAACTTCCCTGCAGCAATTTCCATGGGTCCTGTTGACTGTATACTAGACAGGTTGATAAGTAACAGCTAAGGTACACTAGCCATGCTCTGTTCCTCAGTATGGCCACCAGGTCAGCTGCCAGAGTTGACGCTGCAGATCTTCAGAAGCCCAGGGCTCAAAACCAGAACTGACGAGCTGGTTGGTGGCACTGGGCAGCCTGGACCTGCTCACACATGTAGACTGTCAGTGTGGTGGCACCAAGGCTCAACTTCGCTAGTGACTTTTCTGAAAGGGAGGCCTTGTGATTCCTCGCTGCATCATGTCAGTGTCCTCGACTGAGTCAGCTTATTTGGAAAGACTGTCCTAACTCTCTGCAGAGGTGGTGACATCAGCTGGGTGGTCCATTCCTGGCAGCTACTTCTGGGGGTCAGATGGGTCTAGAAGCTTCCTGACCTAAGGAGAGGACAGCAGTGACATGCTCTGGTGACAACACTGGAGAATTTAGGCCCTACCCCTGACTGTAGCACCCCAGGCTGGGTGCCAGGCAGAGCAAGGCAGGAAAACACAAACTCCCACACCCGAGCCGCTGCTCCATGCCAAGACTGGCACCACATGGCACCTTCACTTTCTACAGTCTCTCCATTGAATCCCAGAGGGTGACTGGGCCCATTCTCCCCTTGTGGGACTTCATCAGAGGCTTATCAGGGCGTCCAGTCATGCCTTTCCCTTTCCTGGCAAGCAGAGAACTCCAAGGAGCCAGAACACTTGAGTTCCCGCTCTCCGTAGAGTGTAGAGACAGATGCCAAGACTAAAGGTAGTTTACGCAAATGGCGTGCCAACTACATGCAAACCATACACAAAACTGTGAGCAGCATAAGGTGAGGCCTAGTCCTACACCCTGGGTCTGTTATCTGGCGTATGAGCCTGCTTATGGATAAAGGGTCTGAAGTTCTTAAGTGTTAATGATGGGCCTAAAAGTGAGGCCCATACACCTCATAGCAGGTCAGAAGAATTCATGCCCAAGTCTCCTGGTCCCAGCTCTAACACTAGTTCTAGGCAGCCAGGGAAAGGACAGCTGCTCCTTTCCTCTCCTTCATCACTCCTAACTAAGACTTCAAAGAGCAGGTGCGCCTATCTCACATCTGCTAACCTTTCCTCTTCCCAGTACATACGGCTAGCCTGTGGCAGGTGCCCAGTAGGGCTTGGGAAATGGGTAAATGGATGGGTGAGTAGGTGGGTAGCTGGATGGATGGATGGATGGATGGATGGATGGATGGATGGATGGATGGCTGGATGGATGGATGGATGGAAGGATGGGTGGGTGGATGGGTGGATGGATGGATGGATGGGTAACTGGATGGATGGATAGATGGATGGATGGATGGATGGAT
>NC_022010.1:1383295-1393372 GCF_000317375.1 Microtus ochrogaster | reverse complement strand
GATGGATGGATGGATGGATGGATGGATGGATGGATGGATGGATGGATGGATGGGTAACTGGATGGATGGGTGAGTAGGTGGGTGGATGGATGGATGGATGGATGGATGGGTAACTGGATGGATGGATGGGTGGATGGAAGGATGGGTGGGTGGATGGGTGGATGGATGGATGGATGGATGTGTGGATGGATGAATGGATGGATGGATAGCTGGGTGGGTGGGTGGGTGAGTGGACAAATGAATGGATGAATAGATGGGTGGATGGGAGTAGAGATAGATAACTGGTTAGTTGGGTGGGTGAAGGATGGGTAGTTGGCTAACTGGATCAATGTATGTGTGGGTAGCTGGTTAACTGGATTTGGATTGGTGGATACACGGGTAATAGTTAATTGGGAGGATGGATGGATAGGGAGCTGGTTGGCTGGGGAGATGAGTGGATGCCGTCTTTCACATCTTTAGCCTTACAGTCCTCACCCTGCCAACCCGTGCATTCTCTTCAGTATTCTAAAGAAGTTGGGTCTGGGTAAGAACGACAGCCCTGACCCTCAGACATTATCTTGAGCACACTCTCCTCCCAGTGCACTCTCTGGGAGTACACAGATACTTAAATGCTTTAATAAGCCCTGCAAAAAAGACTTAGCATCATGGAACCCAGGGTCTCCAATTACAGCCTCAGAAAGCCCTTGTTGTCCCTTGGTTCCATTTAACACAGCCTGGATCTCCTGGACAGCTTTGTGAGCACAAGTGTGAAGTACTGCCAAGAGCTTTCTACCTGGAAATTCCTTACTGTAACTGCTGCTTCAGGGAAAAGTCACGTGTGTGTGCGTGCGTGCGTGCCTGTGTGTGTGTGTGTGTGTGTGTGTGTGTGTGTGTGTGTGTGTATTGGTCTGTCTGCTTTTTGTCTGATGAAAAGGTTTTGAGCACACCATCCCAGGAAAGGGCACTTTGGCACATGTGTTTGTGGTTGACCCTGCCTGACCTCTGCCCTCCATCTAGAAGGGAGGCAGCCCCTCCCACCCCTGATTCCCTCACTCTCAGTCATGCCTTCCAGGGTGGAGAGCTGCTGCTGGGGAGCCAAGGAGTCACCAACACTGGCTGTAGCTGTCAGGATACCTGTGCCCCGAGCCCTAGCAAGGGAGGTGACTGTTTCCCTGGCCTGGCCCAGTAAGGCCATAAGTCCCCTTGTGGCTGCTTTGATCCCAGTTTAGGGGGATCCCAGGGTTAGACTACAGCCCTTTTTACCTCCTGTTGAATTCACGGCTCTGTCTCTGGAGTCATGATGGTCAATTCCTCTGGTTTTCCACAGTCTTAATGCAGTCATTAGAGTCACCCACATACACAGCCCCAGTGAATTCTGTGGGGCTCAGAGGCCAGGAGACGGGGTGTGAAGACAGAGAGTTCAATATGTGTCAAGAGGGTCTGTTCTCAGACCCCAGAGGACAGCTGCAGCTACTCCCACCTCACCCTGAATTGAGTCCCCTCTGCAATGCCAAGGACTTCAGCAGAGGCAGGAGTCAAACACACTGTCAGGACCCTGCTCTGCTTACCTGACCCTTCTCCTGGGACTTCCTCACTGGGACAGTGCCGAAGTGTAGCAGGCCCTTGGAAATGCCTTCCAACACTGCAGGGCTGTAGCTATGCCCAAGGGGTGAAAAACACCATGATTCCAATTCATGGTGGCAGCTGTAAGATGTCAACTTCTGCGATCCTTAGCATCCACCTAGGTTCCACCTAGTGAGAGATGGATGGCGGGAGGCTTATCTGGGTAGTTTTGGACTTGTGTTTGTAGGTAGTGCTGCTGCTGCTGGCTTACTTTGTGATCTTAGGGAAGTCACCCCTGACACATACCCCTCAGTTTCCAAATTAGCTGCCTGCCAAGAAGATGGCAGAAACCAAATGGGATCCAGGCAGCAGCCTCCCCAAGCTCAAAGACATGCTGAACCTGGGGGTTCAGCAGCCACTGAAGCCTCTGTCCTAGTGGGTGGGATGTTCTTGTGTGATGGTGGACAGACACTTTGTCTCTCTGAGTCTTTAGTTCTTGGCATGGAGACAGTAAGCTATATGTTGTGGTTTGTTGGGTTGTTAGAAAAGACATGGTTTGCAAAGTGTGTGAGGCAGACCCAAGAATTCTTACTTTCTCTTCTTGGTTATGATGTAGGCAAGGTTTGAGAGTAGGGAAGGAAGAAGCTTTCCGCGTGCATCCTCCCTTCCTCCTAAGCAAAGCTGCCGTAGCCCAGTCCTCTTAGAGATGAGTTTGCTAAATGAGCAATGTGACAGATGAGAGAATGCGTGCACCAGCAAATGGAAGAGTACGTGAATGGATGGAAGTACATGAATGGATGAAAGTGTCAGCGGGTGTGGCTGACGAACATGAGTTCAACACGCTTAAATTTTTAACAGTGTTGAAGCAGTGTTAAAATAAATTACCTTAAAGGGCCTGAAGGTTCACCCCCATTACACAAAGGAGGAAACGGAGACCCATGTAAGGTCATCCAAGACACAAGCCAACTCTGGCTCCAGCCGCCAACCACCCTGCTTTTCTTCCATTGCTGCACACCACTGCTCTCTGGCTCTAGTCACCCAGGACAGACTTCTAGGGTGTGCACTGCACATCTTGCCCTGTGTAGTCCCAGGAGGCATGCTGGGAGGAGGGGCTGTTACTGCCACCAGGGCCCCAGCCCCAGGCCATTATCATTCCTTTTGATGTAATAAATACATTTTAAGGGAAGCAGATGTCTGAACAGTTGGATGGGAAGGACCCAGGCATGCAAAGGGAATCTTCTCTGTGAAATTTGTCTGTCTGCCAGACACTGGGCAACATGGCACTGCCAGCCAAGTCTGCGTCCGGCTGCCAGGTGGGCGGCTTGGGTTTTGGCTGTGCCTACTGCTCTTTCTAGACCCCTATCCCCGGTGCCCTGATGTGGTCCAGTTGCCAGTTCTTTTGAAAGTAGGCCTGGGATGCTGAGGGTGGCTCCATATAAAATGCTAAGACTGGAAAAACATGGAAGTGATTTTTAGCCTGAGGTAGGTGGGAGAGTGTGGGTGAGGAAGATGCTTCCAGAAGGAATAGCCTGGGTGACTGATGACTCTGCAATTCAGAGTCCGTCTGGCAGCTCAGAGTTGCTCAAAGGTGTGGGGTGAGGAGCAAGAGGAGGCCAGTCAGGTGGTACCCAGGTCTTGTACCCACCAAGTAAACACTCTGCCTTGAGCCCCATCCAAGCCTAGAATCTAAGAGTTAATGGTCCCTCTCTCTGCTAGGGAAGTTTAGCCAGCTAATGCTGCCATGGTTGACATGTAGAAAGTTCTGGACAATGTAGCATATAAGGTCTATCTGCCTTAGACTGGGAATCCTCTCCAAATTGGGCTTCAAAGCTGTTTCAATGAGGCTTTAAGAGCCCATGAGCAAGCAAAGTCCTCCTTCTTTGGAGGTACTCCTCAGCCTACCAGGTAAGGATGGATGAGGTATTGACCCATCTGGAGACACTCATCAGAGCTCACCCAAGGAAGATGTGCCAGTGTTTAGAAATGAAGTGCCATCAGAACCCTTTGTTGGAGTAATCAAGACTGGGAAAGAAGGAAAGAGGATACTTCAGGGTCAGCATGAGACTGACCAAGTCCAAAGCAAGAGGTTGACATAAGCTTATGTTAAAGATGGGGGCATGCAGGCAGTCCAGGACCACTTTATTATCCAGTTCTGCCTCTGCAGTCAGGTGAGGAGGCAGCCAAGTGAGAGTCTATTGGCTGCATTGAAGGAGGGAGAAGTAGAGTAGTGGAGGAGTGAATACATGGGTGGATGGGTGGATGGTGGGATGTATGCATGTATATATGTTTGGATGGATGGAGGATGAATGAATGGATGGATGGAAGGGTGGATGGGTGGATGGTGGGATGTATGCATGTATATATGCATGGATGGAGGATGGGTGAATGGATGGATGGATGAGTGGATGGGTGGAGGATGGATTTATGGGTGGATAACTGGGCAGGTGGATGAGTAGGTTGATAACTGAGTGAATGGGTGGATAGACAAATAGATTACCTAAACAATGAGTGATGGAGGTGGGTCTTGTATCTTATCTGTTGCTTTCATTGGTTAACTAATAAAGAAAACTGCTTGGCCTGATAGGACAGAAAATTAGGTAGGTAGAGTAGACAGAACAGAATGCTAGAAGAAAGAAGCCGAGTCAATCAGTTGCCATGATGCTCCCACTCCAGACAGACACAGGTTAAAATCTTTCCTGGTAAGCCAGCTCGTGGTGCTACACAGAATATTAGAAATGGGTTAGATCAATATGTAAGAGCTAGCCAATAAGAGGCTGGAACTAATGGGCCAAGAAGTGTTTAAAAGAATACGGTTTCCGTGTAATTATTTCGGGTAAAGCTAGCCTGGTGGCGGGAAGCAGCCTGCCGCTCCTTCAATACAACAAATGAGTTGGAGAAAGTTCCTCAGTACCTTGCCACAGAACAGACCCTCAGTCAATGCCTATCCTCAGAGTGAGTATGTGGTCCCTTGTCAGGATGCTGAGTATCTGGGTTATCTGTAAGTTTTCCTTCAACACACTGTTGTACCCTCTCTCTTGCCACACCCAGGCATTTCCAGCTTGGAAATAAATGTTCTAGTTCACACATCTTATGAAATGGGGAAGAACTGCCTGTGTTTTAATAACAACAGAAGTCACAAATCTGTCTATCTGTAGGCCGCTAGCACTTACCTACAGGACTAAGAATCGGAAAACACCCAAGGCTTAGGACAAGACGGAGCTATTGGGAATCTTGCCACTGGTGGGATGGAACATGCCAGAACAACCTTAGGAAAAGGGCTGCTGCCATGTGACAGAACACACTGTGTCTCTGCAGAGACCCAAACTCATACCACAGACGCAGCTACTCCCAGCAGCTCCAGCTGGGAACCTTCCTGCAACCACTACATTACAGTGAGAAAGACCAGCTCCCAGCGCTAAGTGAAAGTCAGCCCGTGACTCCCCTCAGAAGTGCTTCTAGTGCAAACTCTGAACTGACAGCTCTCTGGGCTGGGGCTCCTGGTATTGGCATTTGAAAAAGCTCCACTCTTGACTGTGCTGCATGTATTCCAAACTATCCGTGGGCTACAGAAACTGCAAGGGAGTACTGCAGATGCATTTGTAGGTTAGGAGCTAGTGACAGTTGATGGCTCTTGGGACATGGTAGAGATTCTGTCAATAATAATAATAATAATAATAATTTTAAAGGGATTGTTCTGTCTGCCTTTAGAAGAAAAGAAGTTGAAGTAATTTTCTGAGTCCTTTCCCCTCCCCTACCACTGAACCCCAAGGTACCCACATGGTGCAATGGTACCTTCAACAGCTGGTGCCAACAGTCAGTTCGTGGCTACACAGTACAGATAACATCAGAGTTCCAAGGAGATCAGAGGCAGACATCAGAAAGCAGCACCGTGGGTCCAGGCTGAGAGCCGCTCTGGCCTCGGAGCCCACTGTGCAGAAGGGGCCAGGGGCCAGGCGGCGAGCCTCTCTGGCCCCGGAGCCCATGATGCAGAAGGGGCCAGGGGCCAGGCTGTGAGCCACTCTGGCCTCGGATCCCACGGTGCAGAAGGGGCCAGAACAGATTAAAGCCACCAGTGCCGCATTATCCTGTCGGGCTCACTAACACCCATTAAGCCCTGAAAATCCTTTTTACGGTGTTTAGGATGCCTCAGGAGGCCTAGACTGTGTAAATATTATCCCGCCTTTAAATCCCACCACCAGGCCACAAGTAACAAGTGGGGTTCACGATGGCTGTGAGGAGGAACCAGGAGCCAGGCCAGCAGTCGGGAGCCTAGGTCTTCAGAGTCTAATACCTTCTGGACCTGCTTAATAGGGCTCCCTGGGGCTCATGATCTGGGCCAGAAACCACGCACACTCTGAGCAACCACTCAGCGCAACACCCGCTGAGCATAGCTGGCCTGCCTTTGACTGTTGACTTGTGCAGCCCTGTATGCAGATGCTCCACAGCTGACGGAGGAGATGTCATGGCAGGAGGCATTTTCCTCTTGGTTGTCCCTCTGGTGGTCCTCACAGCTGGCCTCTCTCTGCACCAACTTGCATATGTCACATTGGGGAATGGCTGAATGGGGAGTCTTGGATTCTTGTGGGTGGAGACCCCCAGCTGAGCAGCAGGCTCTGCTGCCGTTCTGCTGTTTCCATGGCGCTGGCGCTGTGAGCTTCTTTTGCTTTCTTGAAATATAATTAGTTATCTTTTAAAGCTGATTTTCAGGTCTGGGTTGCAATTCTAGTTGATGAAGGCCCAGTTCCAGGCCCACGGCAGGGTGGGAAGTCGCGCTCCCTGTGTGTTCCCTGCAGCCCTCCGTGTGTCCCCGTGCTGTGGACAGTCATGCTTAGCAGAGGTCACAGTCTGCTGGGGGAGCAGTGAGGATTCCACACCCTGGCTGCAGGGAGGTGGCAGCTTGGCATTCCACCAGAAGGGAGTGGGCCCTGCATGCACTATGCTTAGCAGGCAGTAATTGCTCAATTCACACGGTTTCTTTTTACTGCCATTGGGTAAAGTTGAGGCCCAGCTCGTATTTATAGCATGTGACTGTGAGAAAGTGTCTTTCCCTCTCTGGGCCTCAGAGCCCATGTCTATCAATGGAGCGAACCACAATACCTGCTTCTCGAGCTTTCTTTTGGTACACAGCTTGTGAGCACCTTTCATGTGATCAATAGTGCAAGGTGCTGCCTCCACCGGCTTCTGAGTCTGCCAGGTAGATGGCAGGTTAGGAGAATGACTGCTGTCCATGCTGCCCGTGAGGGGTATTGTGAAACAACCCTGGGATGGGCACTTGGTGAAGCCTGACTAGGAAACAGGAAAAAGCCACAGTGACCTCAACAGGGGTCACATGCTACTTTGCGAGTCTGGCCGGATGGCTCTGTCTTGTACAGCTCCTGGGCCAAGACGACTTGACGGTTTTAACTGAAGTGAAAACAAGTTCAAGTTTAAAAGCTGAGTTTAGGTCACGCGAGAATCATACAGTGTTTCTATCTGAGTGAGCAGATAATGCTTACGGCACAGTCAGGCTCGTGTCAGTGACTCTGCTCACGGGCACAGATTTAGGGCACAGCCCGTGGTGGCGGGGGAGGCGTGGTGGCAGGAGCATGAGGCGACTGCAGCCAGGAAGCAGAGATGAATGCTGCTGAGCCCGCTGTCTGCCTTCCATTCAGCCCAGAACCCCAGCCTGGGCAATGGTGCCACCCAAATCCAGGGTAGATCTTCCCTGCTTAGGAAAACTCTCTGAGCCGGGCGATGGTGGTGCACACCTTTAATCCCAGCACTCGGGAGGCAGAGGCAGGCAGATCTCTGTGAGTTCGAGGCCAGCCTGGTCTACAAAGGGAGTTCCAGGACAGGCTCCAAAGCCACAGAGAAACCCTGTCTCGAAAAACCAAAAAAAGAAAAGAAAAAAAGAAAAAGAAAACTCTCTGAAAATGCCCCCCCCCCACACACACATATACACAGAGGTGTCTCCTACATGGTGCTAAGCCCAATCAAATTGATAATGAACATAGCTACATCACATGTCTCCTTCATTCATGTGCTGCCTGTGGCTGCTCCAACCTGTGACAGCCAGGCTACCTCCTTGCAGCAAAGGCTCTGGGCCCTCCCCTCGCTAGTGTTCACCTTACCTGACCATGGAGAGACCATTTCTGCAGACCATGGTCCAGAGGAAGTAGCCTGTGACTGGAAGGCTGAGAGACAGACAGGCTGGGGAGCTGGGGCCTGTGGAAGGGTTGAGGGGTATGTATGGATCCTAGGGAAATTAGCCTGCGTCTTTGATAACCATGGGGCATTGTGGGATCCACAATGTAAGGTCTATTGATTGAGCAAATTTAGAGAAGCTGGGCCTTGTAGAGCAAGTTCAATGTAGTCACCCATTCTCCTGGATATAGTGGTGCATAGCTGCCACCCCAGCACTCAAGAGGCTGAGATAGGAGGGTCACAAGTTTAGTCAAAGCCAGCCTGGGCTACATAGAGAGACCCTGTCTCAAAAATTTAAAAAAAAAAACATATTAAATGCCCGAGGATATTGTTTAGACACAGAGCACTGACCTGCTGCCTGTGTGAGCTCTGGGATCAAGCGTTGGTGCTGTACCCTGGAGATGGCTCCAGGTGTCGAAAGCTCCTGTTTGACTCGCTGTTGCTTTCCTCAAGAAAGGCAAAACACTTAACCTGGTCACACAGAAAAACATGATCTCTAGACTGTTCACTTGTGAGTCAATGTTCCCAGCCCATGCTCATAAGCTCAGGAATTCCCTGCCTGTATCCTGATAGGTAATCAAATTGCATACTGGTAAGAAGAAGAAAAATCGACAAAAGTGGGCAGAATCCAGTGCAGGCCTTATCACAGCCACATCCTGCCACACCACTGGGAAGGAGAAAGACACATGAAGAAAATCCAGGCTTTCCAGAATAAGCCAGCAGGAGGGGAGTTGGGGTAGCTGGAGAGGCAGCTGCACTGGGTGCAGTTGGCAGGCCTAGCTTCTGGCAGCTGTGCAGAGTGAGCAGGAGCCATCTCCCTTTTCCCTGTGAGCTGCAGCAGAACCATGAGGTGTGGGGTGGCAGGCGCGTGTGGCAGGCCCGCCAGCTGCCTGAAAGCAATTCCTCAGGCACGTGAGTATATGTGCTTTTGGCTGTTTGGCAGGAGTGTGCATGAGCCCATCCCTGGGGCATTGGAGGTTCTTTTAGGAGAAGGTTCTAGCATTTCCTGTGTGGCCTAGTAACCCTTAGAGGCTTAGGTTTCATCTGCATGTGGAGATGACAGTTTGCAGTCACCTGTGCAGGGAACACGGGAGCGACTGCTTGGGTGTGCTTTGAGGAAGGCTCTGCCCCCAAAACTAGGTCCATTGGTAAGTTGGTGGTGTTGACCACTGCCCCACAGTGCCTCAGGCTGGGAGACCCAGCTCATCCAGGTCACATCCTCCTTCAGTGACCATGGCTATGGGAGTGGAGCCTGTGTTTACAGGATGAAGTTTAGACTCTGACTGCCACCCACTAGGGCTGTCCCCACCCCAAGTGAAAAGACAACTTTCTCAGTGCTCACCCAGAGGACAGACACAGAAAGCCCACTGACGCAGTCCATCCCACTGCACTCACTCCAGCTCTATATGGGTTTAAACTGAGGAAGAATGCAGGACCAGAGGCTGCAGCTCAGCAATCTGGGTCAATGCAATCCTGCTCGTTCTCCTCTCAGCTCAGGTCTGGGAGGAGACTCCACGGATAGCTATCATCAAGGGGGGGGGAGGGGTGCTAACGTGTGCACTGACGGGCACAGCGGCTCCATCATGCTTGCCCCACCAGGGGAGCTCTGTCCTTTGTAATGGCCCTGGTGGAGGCTTATTCCCGTGTGGTGTCCAGCCCCGCCGGAGGCTTAGTCCCGGGGTGGTGTTGGACTCAGGTGAGAAAGTAATACTTCTGCATCTTAGGCCTTGAGTAGAAGGAGAAAAGGATAAGTGGGCAGTGGCCTGAGTGGAAGAAGGAGGGAAACACAGATGGAATCCGGCACCTCCTTGTGGGTGAAATGATGCCTCTAGTGCCAAGGATGCTCAGGGCCTGCTGAGGGCTGGCTAAAATGACAGCAGTGCTTCAGACACAGCAGAACCACGCCCAGCGGGCAGTCGCTTCTCACGCTGAGCCTCACAGCCACCTGCCATCCAGGGGACTTACTGGGGCTACTGGGGAAGCTTGACTCAGAACATGTTTCTCAAGGTTCCACTGCCCTATCCTTGTCCTCTTCTGAAATTACTGAATTCTTTCTATTCACCCACAAGTGGTCACCCCAGCACAACTCTCTCTGGCTGTGGCACTGTCCACATACAATGACTGGATGGCCATGTGGAGTCAATGAGTCAGATATCTCTTTAGAAGGAAGAGGAAACACCCAGTGTAGCTGAGGCAAATGGGGCTGGACCTGCAGGGTGGTCACGGGCTCCTTCCTGTGTGGTGGTCACGGGCTCCTTCCTGTGTGGTGGTCACGGGCTCCTGTGTGGTGGTCACGGGCTCCTTCCTATGTGATGGTTACGGGCTCCGTCCTGTGTGATGGTCACGGGCTCC
>NC_022010.1:1382116-1383195 GCF_000317375.1 Microtus ochrogaster | reverse complement strand
TGGTCACGGGCTCCTGTGTGGTGGTCACGGGCTCCTGTGTGGTGGTCACGGGCTCCTGTGTGGTGGTCACGGGCTCCTGTGTGGTTCAAACCACAGAACTCTGTCAGTCATGCGACTCTGTGAGGTAGACAAGCAGACTGAGCAGTGTTTGGGGGTATAGAGGTGTGAGGCCTGGCCTGATGGGGACGGATCTGTCCACGGACAGAGCACTCATTTTCCTCCTAGTCTCTGCCTTCGCTACAATGCTAGAGACTGTGCCTGCTAGGTTGATGACACCCTGGTTTGACCAGATGCAGCTTCATCTACTGGCCTAAAAAGGTAAAGTGCCCCAGGAGCCCGTCTACTCTGCAGGAGCCAGGCTTCTGGGATCACCCTTCGGCGATATCTCTTACAGTGGCTTCTGGCAACTGAAACGGGGTGGCCTGGCCTGCAGATTGCCACTCTCCTCACTCGATGGCTGCCTGTCAGCTGGAAATATGTCCATTCACACACGTCTCATGCTGACCCTGGACCCCATGAGCCACTCCGATGTGTGTCACATGATGAAGCAAATTCTCTTCCGGCTTGACCTCTGCCAAATCTTGGGGATTTCTCTGCAAAATCCTCCATGGCTGTAGTAGTAGGCTTCACTTTCACTTAGCGAGCTCACAGTTGCTATGCAGTGCCAGGTCAAGCACTGATGGATGTCACATGGAAGGGGCATTCTGATTGAAAGGTAGAGACCTATGGTGAGAGGGGAAACCACCTGAGCTTCTGGTGGGGGTCTCAGAGGCAATCTAGAATACTCTGCCCATTGTACACATCAGAAAGGGGAAGCCACCAAGTATGGAGAACAATAACAGTGAAAAATGGGCTGATTCTGAAGATTTAGGCTGTAACAAACCAAGCAGCACCCCAAAACAGGAAGAGACTGAAAACAAAGGTGTAGCAATGTGATAGTGGTGGTGGTGGTGATGGTGACAGTCATGATGATGATGGTGCTGCTGCTGATTATGATGGTAGCAGGGGTGATGGTGATGATGGTGTTGATGATGCTGATTATGATGGTAGCAGGGGTGATGGTGATGATGGTGTTGATG
>NC_022010.1:1367304-1382016 GCF_000317375.1 Microtus ochrogaster | reverse complement strand
GGTGATGGTGATGATGGTGTTGATGATGCTGATTATGATGGTAGCAGGGGTGATGGTGATGATGGTGTTGATGATGCTGATTATGATGGTAGCAGTGGTGATGGTGGTGATAATGATGATAGCAGGGGTGATGGTGATGATGGTGGTGATGGTGGTGATGATAGTGGTAATGGTGATGTTGGTGGTGGTGATTATGATGGCAGATGGTACTGATGATGGCAGTGATGATGATGATGTTCATAGTGATGGTTGTACTGATGATGGTGATGGTGGTGATGGTAGTGATGATGGTGGTAATGGTGATGTTGGTGGTGGTGATTATGATGGCAGATGGTGATGATGATGGTCATAGTAATGGTTGTACTGATGATGGTGATGGTGGTGATGATTACGTTAGTGTTTTCAGCAGCAGCACATTGGTGCCTGCTGGAACTAGCTTTAAAAGTGACCACTGTCCTGCTACCTGCTGTGGTGTTTACCTAACTTCTGAGCACAGTGCCTGGCACTGCTCCTAGTGACATTATTAACTGTGACTCCTGGAAACGCCCTGCCATCGGTTGGTTGATGAGTGAATGAATGAGAGATTCAGTCTCAAAGCCTCCCTGAGGTTTGAATGCTCTTTCAAGTCTCCAGCACAAACAGAGACTTAATCCACTGCCCTTTGGTTTAGAGTCATCACAGAGTGCTCGGAATCACTTAATTGCCAAATGTTTGCATGGGAAATGAGTTCCCGGGAAGCAGGGAACTAACTGGTCATGTTTTACAGAGAAATAATTAGGCCAAGGAGATGGGAGATTGCTTGTGAGGGCCAAGGCTTCTCCTCTGAAGGGGATGGATGGGAAACCTAACCCAGGAGATTCAGAACCCCACATTCTCTCAGGATGACTCACAGGAGAGCACTGGCTTGGAGGGAGAGGAAAGGGGAAGCCGGGTGGGAGGCTGTGGGGCCCAGAGAGGATGGAAGGAGATAGGAAGATCTGCCCCTTCCTCTCTCCTCCCCGAGCCATCTCAGACCCTTTGAAAAGCCAGACCTTCTGTAGGGCTTCAGCGGCTGTCACTGTTTGCAGGAAGTCAGCAGGTTGTAAAGATACAAGCTGGAGCATGTACAGTTGGGTATGTATGCGTGTATACACACATACATGTGTGCATGCATACAGCTAGGTGCACATGCCTGTGCCATCACTGGAGTTCTTCCCAAGCTCCTCAGTCACCTGCTCCCCTTATAGCCCCCAGACTGGCCAACAGGAGGATGAGCTTAGTTTCCTTGTCTCAGTGCTTCTATGTCTATTTTCACATTTCTAGAAAAAGCATAGGAAAGCACTAGTGCTTCCCTGACTGGAAACAAAGTTGGCATGGGGGCAGGGAATCAGCTCTTGTGAGTAGAACCGAGATGGGCTAGACCAGGGTACAAAGGTTATACTAACCCCAGAAACAACACCCATGGCTTCCCTCCATTTAGGGTGTCATCAACCCAGAGCCTAGTGTCTACTCCCATTTATCAGGAGAAAAAGCTGAGGCTCGGGTGACACACACAGCCCTTCACCTCCTCTCTGGAATGGGGACAGGAAAGGAAGGCAGGTGTCTCTGAGCTGTTAGGGAAGGTCTCCATGTCTACTGTGTCTGTCTAGGAAGGCCCTGAGCAAGAGAATCATGACACCTGCCACCGTTACAGGGGATTCATATCAGAGAAATACAGCTTATCAGATCAGTTTCATATCATCCCAGTATCCCAGCATCCTGTGAGTGTGTCGCCTGAATTCTCCTTCTACCCTGGTCTCATCTCCCCCACCCACCCTTGAGCCACAAGTTAGTGGCTAGATCTAGTAACATCTCCAACATGTGCCTATTCCTTAACCTCAGAAGGGTCATGACCCACCTCTATTTAGAATGATCCTGTGGCCATGCCCACCAAACTAACTCAGTTCACATAGGTAGCATGAGATGGAGAAAATCTGGAGGGGTTGGTGGAGGGTTGGTATGTGGCTGGTATTTTGAACTTAGATTACATGTTTGAGAACTCGTGTGTGATTCTCTGGTAGGCTGCACTCTTTCTGATTATTTAACTCATTGAAGGTGTCACCATGTTCTTTGTTCCCATTTGGGGAGGAGCAGGCATTGTGGAAGGCAGAACAGGCTCTCAGAGCTAAGCCTGGCTGGGGCTTTCTGCAGGTGCATTGTGGAAGGCAGAACAGGCTCTCAGAGCTAAGCCTGGCTGGGGCTTTCTGCAGGTAACAGGCAGCTGGCCTTTCAGAGTGTGTCCCAGTCAGATGAGTGGGGCCTGGAGATGGAGGTTGATTCATAGCATAGAAGCAACAGGGAGATGGTGCATACTCCTGAGAGGGGCAGAAGTTGGGGCTGAAGCAGCCATTGCAGCAGTGACCTGGCGTGGCAGATGATGTTTCTACAGCCTAGAGAGCGACCTCCCATAGCCACACACTCAGTTTTGAACAAGTCAGTTTATTAAGTATGCAGCAAGTCAAAACAAAAAAACAAACGAACAAAAAAGATAAAGAGTGGTAGATAGACAGACAGACAGACATTTAAGGAAAAGAGGTTCCTGAAGGCAGCGCAACCAGAGATAGGCTAAGCAGAGGGAGCTGACAGGGACCCTGAATCTCAGTCCCCTAGTGTGTGGACCTGACAGGCCACAACCACCATGCCCACACTCTACTAGGGAGGTGGGGAACTGCCTCCTTCCCCAAGCTTCAGTGGCATCCTGGCTTCCCACACATAATAAGCGACTCAAGTCTGTAAACCACAATGCCTATCAAGAGTTTGTGATGTGCATGGATCCCTCCTCTAAAACCTCAAGTTCACTCATTACCAAATGCAGCATCCTGATTGGGGGGTGAGAGTTTGCCTGGATCCCTGGTTTTTCCTGCCTTGCTGCTGGTGCCACCATACATGGTGACAGGTATGACTGTCATGAGATTTTGTCACCCTGGGAACAGCCAGAGCTGGGTGGGGATGCAGTCCCCAGAGTCATGCTGTCTACACTGCCCCCACCCCCAAGGTCACTTTCTCATGATGTCTTTTTTAATGGCTTTGTCCGATTCCTGCCCTGACCCCTCTGCTCTAATGGAGCTTGAAGTAGTGCCACTCCCCATGTATGTCTCATATCATTTCTGGGATACCCCATCCAGCCTAGGGGTATGGATGTACGATTGCTCATTGTGGTTTACATGAGATGCTCCCCATAGTCTCAGGCATTTGAACGCTTGGTCCCCAGTTATTAGTGCTGTTTGGGGAAAGTTGTGGTGTCATTTCCTGGCTGAAGGAAGTGTGTCACTGGGGACATCTTTGAGACTAAAGCCCTCAGCGTCTTCCATTGTGCTCTCTCTACTTCCTCCTGAAGGTTTACATTGTGAGCTCTCAGATTCCTGTCCCTGTTCCTATGCCCGACACTCGCTGTCATGCTGTCCCCGTCACTATGAACTCCAACACACAGCAGTCACCAGCCAGGATACATCCTTCCTTCCATAAGCTGCCATGGTTGTTACAGGACAGCAGCAGAAAAGGCACTAAAGATACCACAGCTCCATCTTTCGGCTCCTAGACCTCACCCTCCTAAAGCACAGGGTGGACAGGATGCAGCTGGAGTCCACCCACACCGTGTTCTCTTTTCTGTGGCTATCTTGACTTCTGTCAAGAGCTTCTGGGCTTGAAGCATCTTGGCTTTAGGGTCATAGAGTCTTCAAGCTCTTAAAATGATAAGAGTCTGCCACAGACTGAATAGGTCCCTCAGGGAAGTTACTATGTCTAGACTGCACGTGGTTTTCTTACAATAAAGGGTTATTGGCAAACCACAGTCAGACCACAGAGAGCAGTTTTCTGAGCTCTAGCTTCATGTGTAAACAAGTTGACTGAGCTGAGAGTAGGGCTCAGTGGAGGGATGCTTACCTGATGTCAGCGCCACAGAATTCTACCTCCAGCACAGAAAGAAAGGAAAAGGGAAATGTCTGTTTATGCCCCTAAGCACACTGAGCCCAATCCAGGCTCTTTTCTAGCATAGTTTCTGAGTCTCCCACTTACAGGGCCAATCATGAGGCCCCCATGCAAGTACCAGGATCTGAGTTCCATCTGCTCCCAGAGCCCACACAAGAAGCCAGTCACAGTGTGCATTTATGACCACAGCATGGGGCACGTGGGGACCGGTGGATCCCTGGGACTTGCTGGACAGTCAGCCTAGCCAACAACGAGCCAGGTTCAGAGAGAGATCGTCTGAAAATAATGATGAATGGTGACTGAGAAATAACACCCAAGGTTGTTGTCATCTGGTCCCCACACTCTTGAACATGTAAATACACATGCATGTGTGCGTGCATGTGCACACACACACACACACACACACACACACACACACAGTCAGACACTTTGGTCAGGCAAATGCAACTTTGTTTTCTTACAAGAGGGAGCTGCATGAAGGTGGAGAATGAACTTTGGCTTGAGAAGGAAGCATCCTCCATGGGCTCACCTGCTACACTTGTTCCCAGATAGTGGTACTAGTTTGAAAAGGTCTTGAAGATCTGGTTGGTGGGGCCTGCATGGAAGAAACATGATGTGGGATTTCCCTATGTATGCTGTGATTACCATTAATGAATAAAGAAAACTGCCTTCGCCTGTGATAGGGCAGAGCAGAGCTTGGCTGGAAAAACTAAATTGAATGCTGGGAGAAAGAAGGCAAAGTCAGTGAGAAGGCATGGAGTCCTGCTAGAGACAGATGCTGAATATTGCTGGTAAGTCACAGCCATGTGGTGATACACAGATTAACAAAAATTGGTTAAATTAAGATGTAAGAGCTAGCCAATAAGAAGCTAGAGCTAATAGGCCAAGCAATGATTTAATTAATATGGTTTCTGTGTGTGTGTTTTTTTTCAGGGCTGAGCAGCCGTGAACAAACAAGCGGCCTCCTACAACAGAAGCAGGACACAGGAGCCGTGACCTTGAAGACTATGCCTGCCTGGCCTCCGCTGTCTTCCTCACTCTATGCCTCCTGCTTGCAGTCCCCATCATGCTTTGTGTCAGAGTCAACATGAAGCCGAGCTCTGACTGAGGCCTTGGAACCCTGAGTTAGTCCTTCTCCCTTGGGAGTGTTGGTCATTTTAGCCCTAGTTTTACAAAGCCGACACAAGCTGTCTCCCCACGACCTGCATCCTCAAAGGACTGCTCCTTCTCCCCAGGGTCCAGCTAGTCTGATGCCTGCCTATCTGCAGAAGCCTCAGCTAACCCAAGTCTGATCAGTCAGAACCTTGCTTTCCCAGAAGCATATGGTTCAGTCTAGACCCATAAGAACCTACCTGGCAACTATCCTTTTTTCCCCCAGTGGGTGCTAAACAATGCTGGGCTCTGTGCTGAACTCTGGTGGCTTCTCTGATGAGTCAGTTGGAAACTGATGTCCTTAGCTTCCAGGAGGCTCCAACCCTGGGGAAGGAAGGAGCCAGGGTGCCCTTCAGCTCTAAATTGGGGTAGCAACTTTCTGACTTTAAGGGCCCTGTCTCCCAGGGCAGGGGTGTGGGAGGATGCCCCGGAGATTGATATTCTTCCTTGAGATGGTACCTTTAAGGCTGCAAGAATATGTCAGAGGGGAGGGAGAGGTTCATGGTAGCAGATTGACTAGAGTCGCCACCGGCAACAATGGGTGTAGGTGAGCTGCATGTGGGAGTGGTCTTCCCTCACTACCAAGCCACAAGCAGTGCCCCTGAGGTACCTTTTCTGAGCTTGGCTGCTGCTGAGTAGAAAGGTCCTTATCCCCTGGTGGGGAACATCACTTTGAGATGGCAGGGGAAACACAGGGTAGGTGTTTAGGAGCAGGAAGGAGCTGCAGAGAATGCCAGGTTGGCCTGTGGGAGAGGGTAGAACAATGACCTAAAGGAGAGGCAGGCCTTACATAGGGGAGAAAGATTTCCTGCTCTCTTCCAAACTTTCAAATGTGCCCTTGTCAAAATCTTAAACTGGAAAAGAGGGGGAAATGCTGAGGACCCAGGACCTGACTACTAAGCACAGAGACTGATGTGTGACCTCTCATGGCATCTCTAAGAAACAGGATTCCTGGAAGTCACAGCTACAGAGCTGGAGGGATTCAAGTTCCAGCTCTGCCTGGGACTGACCCTGTTATAGTGGCATGTCAATTGTAGTTTAATAGATAGAGACTTCCCAAAGATCTGAGAGTAAAACAGTCCCGCTGGTCAGCCTTATAGACCTTGTTATGGTAACACACACCTTTAATCTCAGTAGCCATATTGACACACTCCTTTAATCCCAATAGCCACACTAGTTGCCATAGAAACTGGGTGGTGCACACCTTTAATCCAAGCCCTAGAGAGGATTATAAAATGGGAGGGAACCACTCTCAGAGATGCACTTTCCTCCTGAGATTCCTGGAGGCAGGATCACCATTTCCAAACTAAGGTCGAGGTAAGAACCAGTAACTGGCTGTTTTGCTTTTCAGATCTTCAGGTTGAACCCCAATTTCTTACCCTGAGATTTTATTAATTGTGCTTCAGTTGGCACCCAACTTTTTGGGGTACAAAATCATGAAAATGCTGGTTGCCTGAGCATTTTTAGCCACCAGTCCAAGTCAGAGTTGGAAATGGAATTTCATCTCCTAGCCATCTGGGTTCAGGAGAAAAACTAGAGCTCCCAGCTCCCATCTGCCCCAGCTTAGCTACCATGTAAAGATGGAAAATACACAGAGAATCTGGATACTGTGTGTTATTGTGTTGTCTTTGAATTGTTTGACTGCAAAGGAAGGAGCAACAGCTCTAAAAGGCATTTGATTATTAATGTTGCTGATCCAACTTACATATTTTGAAAATGCCTTGATTTTAAAATTTAAGTCAAAAGATATGTTACTTTGGATAAGAGATTTTGCTTTTTATTTCCAAAGAAAGTGAGAATCTGTGGATTCATTCTTGGTTAATAAAAATAGATTTGATCAAGGAAGACCCCCTGAAACATCTCCAATGGGAATAAATGACCCAGATGATCCAACATTTCAGAATACATTTGTGCAGTTTCCTCTGAGTTCTACATCCAGAACAGCTTTAAGACTGCTAGCTGAAATAATCCCGTGTAACATGAGGGCTGCTGATTGTTGGGGTTTCTGTCCTGCCCATTTCCCACAGCCAGCAAGTCCCAAAAAAATCACACAGAATTCTACATTAACCATAAAATGATTGGCCCATTAGCTCAGGCTTTGTATTAGCTCTTATAACTTATATTAGCCCATTATCCTTTTCTATGTTAGTCACATGGCTCAGTACATTTTTTGGCAGGGCGGGTTACATCCTGCTTCTTTGGTGGTCTGGGCAGGACTGCGGGAAGAGCTTCCTTCTTCCCAGAATACTCCTGTTCTTATTGCCCCGCCTCTACTTCCTGTCTGGTTTTCCCTCCTATACTTCCTGCCTGGCTACTGGCCAATCAGTGTTTATTTAAAACATGATTGACAGAATACAGACAATTCTCTTACACCACTCCAGCCTCATGGAATACTCCAGTAAGGCCTTGACCATAGTCCTAAATTTTCTTTAGGTCCCCATAAGATTATCAGTGCCCCCAATCAGCAGGAAGTAGCCTAGAAAGCTACCCCCATATTTCCCCCCAAAATGGATTATGGATGTTTGTTTCTGCTTAATATTCCAAGTTGTTATAGATAATGGTCAGGGGAAAAAAGCTAAACAAAGGAAATTAGATTCAAGGTTCTTGTTTTGAAAAAGAAAAAAAAGCAGGGCAATGGTGGTGTATGCCTTTAATGCCAGCACTCAGGGGGGCAGAGGCAGGCAAATATATGTGAGTTTGAGGCCATTTTGGTCTATTGAGTGAGTTCCAGGACAGCCAGAGAGAGATACACAGAGAAACCCTGTCTCAAAAAACAAAAAAAAAAAAAAAAGAAAGAAAGAAAGAAAAGAAAAGAAAAGAAAAGAAAAGAAAAGAAAAAAAAAAGGTCAGGCAGTGATAGCACATACCTTTAGTTACAGGACTAGGGAGGCATAAGCAGGTGAATCTCCGTGAGTTAAGGTCAATCTGTTCTACAGAGCAAGTTCCAGGATGGGCTCCATAGCTACTGAGAAACCCTGTCTCAAAAAAAAACCAAAAAAAAAAAAAAAAAACAGAAGTAAATAAATAAATAAATAAAGAGAAAGAGAGAAAGAAAAGGAAAAATGGGGATATAGATATAAGATAGAAAGGTAGATTATTGAATCTACTTTTAAAAGCAATTACTAGCTTTAAAGATTTTATATTGGTTTTACTTTTGTATATTATATGCAAATTTTATATATTGATACAAATTCGAGGTTAATTTTGTTACAACATATTGTATATACATTTCTAATCTTGCTCAAGGTATTATACCTATACAACTCATTTAATAATGTAATGCAAATTTCTAGTCCTTGAAAATTATTATTATCAACTGTTTAGAATAATAAAGAAATATAGGTTAGTAGTTAATCACCCAGTATAATCAAACTTGTAGTCACATTAGGTATGCTTTCAAGGTCAAGCAAAGATATAATTTAGATAGGTCATCTTCAAATACTTCAGAGATCTACAGACTGTGGCATTTAAAATGTTTTGAAAGCTTAGGTTCTTCTTTTTGTGACAATGAGGCAGCACCAATCTACTTTAGAGGAGATAATGGGCATTGAAAAAACTCCACATGGAATTTACTTTCTTTGTGACAAAAGTAAGCCACTGGTCAAGAAAATGCCCCTCCCTTGAAGATGGTGGTGCACACCTTTAATCCCAGCCCTAGAGAGGATTATAAAATGGGAGGAAACAGCTCTCAGAGATGGACTCTCCTCCTGAGATTCCTGGAGGCAGGATCACCATTTCCAGACTGAGGTCTAGGTGAGAGCCAGCGGCTGGCTCTCTTGCTTTTCGGATCTTCAGGCTGAACCCCAATTTCTGACTCTGAGCTTTCACTAACCATGCCCCACCCTGTGGCCTCAGTCCTTGTCCTCATTCTCACGGTTGTCAATCACTGTCCAGTTCCTGCATCTCCACAACTCCCTCACCAGGCCCCTTAGGGTTCTGAGCAGACAGCAGTCACCCAGACCAGTGCTCCAGTTGGGAAGACACATGACCAAAGACACATAGGACACACCCTGTGGAATGTGTCCTTCCCTTTTCTTTCAGTCTGTGTAGGAGGACGAGCATGCCTTCATCTGACAGCTGATTGGCGTGCCTGGCTGCGTCTCCCCCACACCAGGTGCTTTGTGCACAGACATTGACTGTGGTTAGTTCTTTCTTCTTTGTCTTTGAAGCCCTGCAGTTCAGTTCCTTTCCTCGTGTGCTGGGTAGGTCCCAGGCTCCCACTGGGGCCCAGGGAGCAGAGGGAGACAGCTCAGCCTGCCTACCTACCACATATTCAGTAGGAAAGGCCTGGCCTTGTCGCCCCAGGAAAGGCGGGAAGAGAAAACAGGTGGAAGGAGGGGTGGAACTGAACAAGGAAACTGACGACTGCTGAGGTCTGTGGACATCTCTGGAGCTCAGTCACCTCCCTTCCCCATCCCAGGAGGCCATCAGGCCTCTGTGCATTACAAAGTAATTCGAAGCTGCATTTCCTGACAGCATTAACTCCTCATCAGGGCTACAAAGCCATGAAAAACATATCCATGCCTGCCACCGTGGCTTCTGTTTTCACCGGCCTCTCCCCACCTGTTTTCTCTTGTCTCCTTCAAGGCTAAAGAAAATATGTCACCATCCCTAACATTCCCTCATGAGTCAAGAAGACCATAATTGTGCCATGAGCATCTAGATGACAAAGGACCTCAAGTTCCCTGGCAGGGCAGGCCTGCAGGAGAGCCACCCCAGAAAGAGAGTAATGGCAGCAGCTGTACCAGGAGCAGGTCACTTGTGGGAACCATGTGACACGCATTCATGAGGCTACCCCCCCCCATCTGAGAGCAGGATAGGCAACCCTGGGTTAACCTGGACTCTGAACTGTGGCCTCAGGTTGTGACACTTTCTTCCTAGGTTTAAATCTAAAGTTGGAGCCTGCTCTGCACTGTCACTGACTGTGACAGCAGGCTCCTTATGTGAGTGCTAAGACAACTGGGGTAGGGACAAGCCTACGGTGCGTGTGGCAGGATGGGAACACAGCTCCACAAGGGACAGACCTGTGTTGTTATTTGATTGGGCATCATCATCTTTCTGTGTAGTCAGAGGCTTCCAAACCCTTGGGCAGCCGCTGCCTCAGCCTGCTGAGTGTTGGGACCGGCAGACGAACACTACCTTGCCTTGGTGAGTGGGAGCTTTTTAACCTAAGGCTTGAAACCTGTCTGTCTTGAATATTTTCACCCAGTGTTAACTGTCATCTGCTCATCTAGGCATCTAGAGCATGAAAGAGCCTCTAGAACCTTCTGTAGCCTGTCGGAGCTTTCTCTCTGCCAGCAGGATGACTGTCTGAGAAGCCCTGGACCTCTGAGCCGAGTGACTCCCTGCCTTGAGTCAAAAGCTTCTTTGTGGACTGTGGATGAAATGACACTCCCCACAGGGACCAGCCCAACCATTTGTTTTGGCTGCTTTCAAAGCCACACTTTCGGTGGCCAGGGTCTAATTCTCCACCCTGGAGTGACTCAGAGGCCCAGAGAGGAAACCAGCAGTTTTGAAGGAGAGAACACTACAGAGGCCTGTCTGCCTCCAGGTGTGTCCTGAGGGGACCAGTGTTTCCCCCTGCATTTACCAAAGGCATGAAACCCCCACGTGGCCGGTATCTGTGACCATGACCTTGACCTCATGGTAATCCTGTTTTGCACAGAACCATTGAAGATGGTGTTTGTGGAGCCCCTGCTGTTTTCAGGACCTGAGCAACCCCTGCTGCAAACAGAAGGGATAAGTTGGCTGTGGCCCTATCATGAGGTTCCTTATGCACCCTTCTTGGTGTCGCCCAGGCTGAGTGTTAATGGCCTGGAGAAGCCGGAAGCAGGATTTCTCACGAAGGGCAGTTCTACTCGTGTTTATGTGGTGACTGGACAGACAATTTTGCAGCTAAGAGAACTGTCTGTTCTTAAAGGGAATCCGGGTTCGATTCCCAGCTCCCACATGGTGGCTCACAACTGTCTGCAACTTTAGTTCCTGAGGAGCAGACACATTTTACTGGCCCCCTCAGCACCAGCCATATATCCAGGCATAACACCCATACACATTTAAATAAGTAAATAATTTTTAAATGTCTGTGTGCATGGACAGGGAAAAGACAACAGAAGTATGTTGAAGTATCCACAGCGGTTAGTGTTCATGCCTGGGATTCAACGTTCTTTCACACCTAATGATGCGAGACTCGGTTCTCAGTCATATGTAGGTACCATTGCTCGCTATGGGAATGGATACATTTTAATTACAAAAGTAATTTATGTAAATTGAAAACCTGGAAAGTCACTAGCTCCCTTCCCCGTGCCAGCACATGGCCCTCCAGTCCCCACAAGTGGGTCCTTTGTGCCCCCGTCTGGACTTGGAGTCTGCTAATAACACTCACCTCTGGCTTGACTGAAGGAGTTCATATTCACCTCTAGATGTGCTTGGGACCCAGCTTCTGCAGATTTACCCAGCTCTGCATGGAAACTGCTCACAAAGTCACATCTGAAACCAGAGGCAGTGAAGTGCATGAAGTGCCTGCCAGGCGAGCAGAAGGGCCTAGTCCTCACGTCCAGAGCCCACATAAATCATCAGGCATGGCAGCCATGTCTGCTTGCCCGTGCAGACAGCAGGACCCTGCATATGGATGGCCAGACAACCATGAGCTGTGGTCAAGGACTGAGGAGAACAGCCGAATAATACCGGCCTCTGGCCTACAAAGACAAGAGCACAAATACCCAAATGCACATGCACACAGGTACACAAGCACATACATAAATAAGTGTGTATACACATGTCCCCATGCCCACACATGCATACATGCATATACGCTCATGTCCACACACACACACACACACACACACACACACACACACACACACACACATTGCATTTCTATCGAACAGGTGCAGGCTTACTTTCGGTCCTGTTTCCTAAACACCACAGCCAGCCTGACGATAGATAACCTCATGGCATTCCTTGGCATCAGGCAGGGAAGCCCCACAGGCGACTTAGGATGTGCCTGTGTTCTATGCTGATGCTGAGGAACTCTTGGATATAAGGGGCTAACGTGCAGGATAGAGATGGGGCTGTTGGGGTCCTGGAGCCCATCCCCCAAGTGTACCAGGGAGGCCTGACTTTTCTTTAAGAATAGCTTGCACTTGTCTTGTGGGTGTAGACCGGCCTCTATCATTAGTCATTATTATTGTTGCTAATACGAGACTTTTGAGATAAGGTCCCATGTAGCTCATGCTGGCCCCAAGGTTCTGCGTAGCTGAGGTTGACCCTAAACTTCTGTCTCTCCTGATACTGTGTCACCTAAGTGTTGGGTTTCAAACTTGTCACCAGGTCTGACGTCTGCCCCTCTTCAGCCTTGGTACTAAAAGGTGTTCTGAGGCAAGGCTGCTGTGCCGTGGTTACATCCCTCCCCTACAGTGGCATCCTTAAAGGGACGTCTTTGCAGCTGCATAAACATTCCAGAGGAGGAATTCCTGCAGCAGCCAGCCGGCTGGCCCACAGGTGCTGGACTTTTAATCCATCGTTAAATTAACCTTTTTTTTTTTTTAGGACAAGGTCTCACTGTGTAGCCTTGGCCGGCTTGTAACTAAGTTAGCCTTTAAACAACAGCGCTGGTGTCGGATGAATGGAGGATCAGGGATCACCATCCACAGTGGTGACATTGGACTCTCCATAGATGGAGAAACTGGGGGTAAGGAAGACTTCCCTTGTCCCGGGAGTAGGTGTCATGGTGGTTCAGAAACAAGGACTCGCTCACTTTCATGGGGACTCTCTTCTGTTCCTCCCTTGGAGCCCCCTGGGGTCACTTCCCAGTCCGACATTGCTCACACTTCCAGTGTGTGGCCCTCTGGGTGGAATTACAGCCCCTTAATTGAACTGAAAGCAAGAGGAGATTGAGTTTTATGGGACACAGGAGGCCAGGGAGGGCGGAAATGAAGTACGGAATGAGCTGCAGGCCCTGGGGACCTGAGCTAGAGGTGGGAGGGTGGCGGGGAAGGAGTGTGACAGCGAAGGCCTCTGTACCTGCTCTCCCTCTCTAGCCCTGTGTCATGGTGGGGGATTGTCGGAGGTGGGTCACTGATGCTGGGGACTTTGGCCCCATCATCCCTGCAGAGGACAGGTATCAAGCACTGAAGAATGTGCACACACATGTCTAGCCTCCCCAGACCTCTCCAGTAGTTCTCTGCAAACAAAGGACGCTGGGCCAGGCTAGGGAGACCCTCCAGGTTCCAGACAGGTGCAAACACAGAACTCAAATCAACTCCACACACAAATTTGGCACCTTCAGGCCTAGCTGCTAGAAGGCTGGCACCAGGGTCACTGGCTTTTCTGTGTCTCTGTTCAGCACCTTGCAGCTCCTGAGTGCTCACAGCACTTGGCTCATAGACGAACAGATGCCTGTTCACATGGTGGATGTGTATTTCAGAGCAGGGAGATGGGAGAAAAATGCCATGGTGCGGCGTTCTCTGCTAAAAGACTGTGATGGGCAGAGTGGAGCGGAGCTCTTCATGGAGGGACACTGTGAGAACAGCCAAGAGGAGCGACCACAGCAGAAGGGAATGGTGAGGACATCCTCACCAGAAGGGCATGTATGGCGGTGTCCCAGGAAAGTCCCACCAAGCTGGACCCAGTCTCCACTGTGGCTGCTGTGGCTCATGAAGGTCTTCTGGTACGTCTACAAACATGGCACACTCTTACAGGGGCCTCACAGATCTTAGATAAACACGCATCTTCTGCTCAGGCCCAGGGGGGCTTTAGGGTTGTTTTAACCACAAGTGTTTTCATCTTAGACACAGTTGGGTAAAGAGTTTGCATTAATGTTCAATTACTGACTCAGCTCCAGCTGAGTTACTTTAGCCTACCCCCTCTTCTGTTTCTGATGCCCTGTCTGCTAACTGTAGATGTGCAGAGTCCTGTCCATGAATATTCATTAGCTCTTTATTCATAAGACTCTCGAGAGCTGGTGTCGGACAACTGGCATTCTTCAACCAGTGACTGGACAGACTATGGTATAGCCATATGCTGAATGCTAGTCACCAAGGAAAAAGACAATGCTGAAGAAATAAAGGTCAATTATGGTGGCACACACTGGTGATCTCAGTGTTCTGGAGGCTGAGGCAGGAAGATCAGGAGTCTAGAACCAACCTGGGCTACATAGCAAGACTTTGTATAAAAAAGAGCGATAGGAGGCCGATCTTGAGGCTCACGTTCCATTCAACCTCATGTCTGCCGCACTCCTACAGCGAGCATCACAGCTGTAACCGAAGAGGCTTTCAGTGTGAGAATGGGAACTCTCTTCCCAGGCAGCCACATTTGCCCATCTGAACACCTAAACTCTTACAGAACAGTTTAAAGAAAACAATGATCAACCATGTCTAAGGGTGCCCACGTGGTACCAAAGGCAATTCCCTAATGCTAACAATGTGCTGTGGCTACGGCATTTAATGCTGCTGTGGGGCACTGTGGCAAAGGGGGCACTGTGGCAAAGGGGGCACTGTGGCAAAGGGGGCACTGTGGCAAAGGGGGCACTGTGGCAAAGGGGGCACTGGGGCAAAGGGGGCACTGTGGCAAAGGGAACACTGTGGCAAAGGGGGCACTGGGGCAAAGGGGGCACTG
>NC_022010.1:1357288-1366624 GCF_000317375.1 Microtus ochrogaster | reverse complement strand
GCAAAGGGGGACACTGGGGCAAGGGGGGCACTGGGGCAAAGTGGGCACACTGGGGTAAAGGGGGGTACTGGGGCAAAGGGGGGCACTTGGGCAAAGGGGGGCACTTGGGCAAAGGGGAGCACTGGGGCAAAGGAGGCACTGGTGCAAAGGGGGACACTGGGGCAAGGGGGGCACTGGGGCAAAGTGGGCACACTGGGGTAAAGGGGGGTACTGGGGCAAAGTGGGCACTGTGGCAAAGTGGGCACTGGGGCAAAGGGGGGCACTTGGGCAAAGGGGGCACTTGGGCAAAGGGGGACACTGGGGCAAGGGGGCACTGGGGCAAAGGGGGCACTGGGACAAAGGGGGCACTGGGACAAAGGAGCACATACAGTAAGGGGCACACAGGGTAAGAGGGAAACACCGGAGCAAGAGGAAACTAGAGTAAGGGGAACATGGGGGAAAGGGGTCACTGGGGTCCAGATCTGAAACTCATAGTGAGAGGCACACTATTTCAGAAAAGAGTCTAATCAGAACATAAATGCCCCCACCCCTTCTATTGATGACAAGAGATGATTCAAGAAAGAAACCAGCACCCAGAAAACAGGCAAGTGCCCACCCCCTATGATTCAGGTCACGTTGGGAGAGGGGTCAGGCTGAGGGCAGGCATTGGAGGAAACTCTACTGAAGCTGACAGATTTCCTGATGGGAATGCTTAAGGCTGGAAAAGAACTCAGATTTAATCTCCCAAGGAAACAGAGGCGGGGGGATGGAAGAATGGCTCTGGGCTTGTGTGTGAGCCTTTGCAGCAGCAGCAGCAGCAGCAGCAGCAGCAGCAGCAGCAGCAGCAGGCTTATGAACTTCTTGCACAACCATCCTGCCTAAACAGAGCCTCCAGAGCCTGGGAATTCACTGCTGTGTTTTACTGATCCCCCCCTCCCTGCCCCAGATGGCAGCTTCACTCGGAATCGTGTGTTAATCAGAAACACATCGTCCATATTGTCAACACGTTGTTTAACCACTTCTATAAATTCAGCATCAGTGTTGGAGCGGTCCTTGGTTGATGGATGGAGTTGTCCGCTGCCCTCGACAGCCAAAGCCCATAAAACTAAGTCTGGGGCTTGAGACTCCAAAGTCAGAGACACTCGACATTCACCCAGACTTGTGATGTGTGGGCAACGATGTGGCTCTGGGCTGGAAGGAATGACAAGTCCTCCAGGAAGCTGGTGAGATGAAGAGAAGCAAGAGCTGCCCTCCAGGATCCAGCAGGAGCTTTTTTTTTTTTTTTTTTTTTTTTGAGATGTCTCAACCCCAGAGATTCTGGGCGTGCCTGGAAGGAAGTGGACTCAGGAGTATGGTATGCAGTTTTCATCATCTGAAGGACCATGTGGCTACCAAATACCGAAGGTGACAGGATCAGGTTGTGACGCTCTGCTTGACTATGACAAGAAGCTGGAGCCTCCCATCCATCTGTCTGTCTGCCTGTTGTTCTGGGCTCTGCTGCCCTAAGGAAGTTGTCCCTGTGCCTGGTGGATGACTTCAGAGTTGACAGGAACACAAACTGGCCTCCTAGAACACTCCAGTCAGAGAGATGGACAGCGGCACGGTAACATACAGTGGGCCCCTGACTCATGCTGGCAGTCAGGGTAGGTGCTATTTAAGATACCCAGACAATGAGACAGAAGAAGGCACCTAAGAGGGTGCTCCCAGACACAAGGAGGAGCCTGGGGCTGCAGGTGAGTGCTTCTCTGGGAATCTGTGAAGGAGGGAGTGGCCAGAGGCAAGAATAGAAGGCAGGGCAGGGGTCAGGTCACACAGCTACTTCCAAGGCTCTTTATCCCAGTGGAGAAAACTGAGGCAATCAGTGCACCAGTGACATCAGGGTGAGAGCCAATCATGGTGAACCATCAGGCCAGGCCATGCTCTGGAAACCTGGAGATAAAAACCATCGCTCAGGAATGAGACACAAGGACCCCAGTACAACATGGTCCTCAGGCTGCATTCCTTACGAGAGCAGGATGGAGGCCCTGGTACTGCAGCCACCCCATCGCTCCTCCCCAGACCCACTAAGCTTGGCATCCACACCCCAGCTCTTCCCAAAGGCCTGTTTTTTCCAGAAACACAATCTGAGCAAAACAGAACCCCTCCCTGGGCCTGACTGAAATAAGAACCCCCGGCAGAAGAGTCCTTTCTTGGAGAGCGCTGCGGAGCCTCCTGCTGACTCTGGACACAGCCAAGCTGGGTTTGCTAAAATAATAATCTTTAGGAACCAAAGTCACTGAGCTGCCAAAAGTCTTGCATGAGAGCATCGTGTACTCCCTGATCCAGAAAACCGACTGTGAGGTGACTATGTCCAGAGGCAGGGGAACCACTCCCTTTTAGAGTTCTTGTTCTCTCTCTCTCTCTCTCTCTCTCTCTCTCTCTCTCTCTCTCTCTCTCTCTCTCTCCTGACCCATGCCTCCCTCTCCCCTTTCCTTTTTCTCATATATGAATTAAGACTAGTGCTGTAGAAATTTCAGCTATTCAAAAAACTAAGGCAGGAGGATTAAGTTCAAAGCTACAGAGTGAATTCAAATCCAGCCTGGGAAACTCAGTCAACCTCTGTCTCAAAACAAAAAGAAAAAAAACAAAACTAAACAAAACAACAAAAGCCAAAGAAACAAAAACTAACTAGAAACCAGTGAAAACCAGGCTGAGATGGATCTAGTGCTGTCGCTCTTACCCAGAACACCCTGTACGGCAACAACAACAAAAACCAAAATGGCTTCCCCATGGTGTGTTCTGGAGAGGGACTGTCACAGACATGGCTACCATGTGTTTGAGGAGAGAAGCAAGATGGGCTGATACTCCGTGGAGATAGGAGCCCACAAAGCTGGTGGCCACAGAGACTGACACCCTGCAGGGCAGTAAACAAGTCTCCAGTTCCATCCTATGGGAACCCAAAGCAGCCTTGAGGTGGTCTGACCCCACAGGCTTAGCTCATCTGCAGCAGAAGGCCATGGCTCTGGAAGACAGTTCTGACCCATGTCCTGGGCTCTGGAAGGAACCCTGTCTTTCCTGACTCTGCCTACTTGACTGGAAGATGGCTAGGCCACCAGGCCGCACATACCAGCTATGGTTGGCTAACTCCAAAGGTCTGTGTAAGCTGAGGCAGGCTCACTGCATGACACACATGAGAGCCCTCAGGTTAAGGAAGGACACTGCCACTACCACTGTATAGATCTCTTTCCAGCAACTGTGGAAGAAGGATGTCACTAAGGGGTGGGCACAGTGCCAGGGATGGGACCCGGGTCCCTGAGCTTACCAGGCCCTACCACTGAGTCCCACTGAGGCCTGAGAGTTGGAGAGGAAAGCAGGTGCCTGCAGACAGCTCAATGGCTGCTCCTGTCTGGAGCCCTTTATTTTCTACCTCCTGCAGATTAGGAGTGTCCCAGTGTGACTCCTCACATTGGGAGCTCACCATCCTTCAACTAACGCCAGTAAACAAGGAACCAAGTCCAGAGAGCTGATAGTACTCAAACGAAGCCACTTGGCTATTGAGGATTGGAGAGCCAGGAAAGGATCCCGGGGGTGAAGTGACTGCCGCGCGTCCCCCACACTCCGTGAGTCCCCACGATGTGATGTGGCTGGCAGCCTCCCTCGTCCTTCACCCTAACTGGACGATTCCCTGCTATGTGGCCCTGGTCAAGGTGCTCTCCTGTGAATCTTCACTCTCTTATCTTAGAAACAGAGGCAAGCAGAATCACAGACACCATTTAGTGGCTAAGCTGGGGACGCAGAGAGACAAGCCAGATAAAACCCAGGCAGCTCCCTGAGCAGTTACCTACAGCAATTCCCTCTCTTCCCCATGCGTGGTAGATGCCACTGCTGGCACAACCATTTATTTGGATGGTTTTTTTTTCCTGGCACACTGGCCTCTCCCTCCACATTCCTTCTTCTCAGCTTAGGATGATGCTAAATCAGAGCGGGGAGCCAGTCTGTTGCGGAAGCTCTGGAGATGATTTGTGGGAACACTGCCTCTGAAGTTAATGCCCTCAGCAGGATTGCAGGCTAGAAGACAGGCAACACCCTCAACAACAACCCAGAGAACTTCTTCAGTTCCCTTTGGAGCACAGGGAGACTTGGGGTTCTTCTCTGGGCAGTGCATCCCAAGATAGCAGTGGCCTTAGAGTCCCTGAGCAAGAGCAGGCCCCTAGGCTTTCAGCCTTGGTCTGCCAGATGTTGTTGTTGTTGTTATTGTTAGTGTTTTAATAGAAGGGGGTTTTAACTTGAAGGGACTTTATAGAGATGTGTGTATCTGTGACTGGATTGCATCTGTGCCTACTTGACTCCCAGGAACCTACCGCTGGCTATGCTCTTTGGCCAGAGCTCCCCATGGCTCTCAGGGACACACCAAATCTGGGCCATCATTTCAGGTAGAGACAGCAGAACAGGGAATGATCGCCTGGTGCCATGTACCTGGCTGAGACCAGCCCACTGAGCCTCTGATCTGCTCCCCAGGGGTCCTAGCAGGACCACAATCACATGCTCCTGAACACAGGGGCCAGGTTTTCATCCCCTGCTGCCTAACCCCCTGGAGGGCCTCCTGAATTCACCTCTTGAAGAAACCATCCACACTGGCTCTTTCCCTGCAACTCTGTCCTGACAGTGACCACAGCTGCTCACCCTGACTGTGATTACTCCTGTTCTCTAGGTAGGAAATATGGGGCCAAGCGGCTGGGGAATGTGCTCAAAGCCACAGAGCCCCGAAGTTTCTCTGTTGGTTCAAATGTCAATGTCGTCAGATGCACAGTCTCTGGCATCCTGTAGGAGACAGCCCTGTGGGCATGTCTGTGGAGGAGTTTCTAGGTTAGGTTACCTGAGGTGGGACACACGCCCCAAATGTGAGCAGCACCATCCCTGGGCTGGACTCCAGGACTGGATGAACTGAGCCCAGGCATTCATCTCTCCCTGCATCCCGACTGTGGATGGGATGTGGTATACTGTCCTATGCTTTGTCCCAGTGGACTGTCCCCTCAGCCTGTGACATGATAAACCCTTTTCTCCAGTAAGTATATAAGGTATTTTGTCTCGGCGATGAAACAAGTAACTTTTCTAGTGTCTGATCACCACCTTTCTAGAACACTGCCCTCTGAGCTCCCACAGGGCACCAGCCCTCAGCCCTTCAGAGACAGACTTGGTGATAGCTTTGTTCTCATGGGAACTGGGGGCCCATGAGGCATAGCTGGGACCACGCTGCAGCAGGAAGTGGGGTCCGTGAGGCACAGCTGGGGGCACGCTGCAGCAGGAAGTGGGGTCTGTGAGGCACAGCTGGGGGCATGCTGCAGCAGCGTAGTGGGGTCTGTGAGGCACAGCTGGGGGCATGCACTGCAACTGCTTGTCTAGCCTGGATCAGACTTACCGGACTGCACCATGTGGCCGATGGAGAAGCCCGGGGAAGGTGTGGAAGTCAGGGCAGAAGCCAGCTGCTTCCTGTGGATCTGAGTCTTCTGCCTCTGACACCTCTGAGCTTGGGGCTCAATTTCCCCATTTTCAAAATGGAGATGTTGTCAGGACCTAGAACCAGTTCTCTGCGTGGAACAGGTGACACTGTTGATGAGGTGACCCTCGCAAGCCGCTCAGAACAGCGCTCCACTCTGAGCAGTCAGGGCCACAATTTTGTAGCATTTATTTTGAATGAACTCTGTGAATGGCCTAGCTGGTGAGGACGGATGTCACAGTGCACCAGAGTACTGAGTGGCAACACTGACAAAACTGAGCAAAGGGCATGTCTGGAGGAGAGCAGACACTCTGTGGATGAGTGCGAACATTTGTGCCAACTGTTATTAATTAATATCAACACCACAGACACTGCTGACACCCGTACTTGGTACCTAACATTCAGTAGAAATGGTCTCTGAGTTCCCTTCACCGTGAACTTCGCACAGTATGAAGGAGGGGATGCCTCTGTTCAAGGGATTTTCTTCAACAATAATGAAGCCTTAGCCCGATGGGTCAAACATGGGAGGTTCTGGTACATGTGAATTTCAGAGGAACAAAGAACGACCTTTAGGGTAAGTATCTCCCAAGCACTGCCTGGGGTAGACTTACACTGACTGATGAACTGACGTTCAACTGTAACTGGGTATCATGTGTTTCTACTTGCTAGACCTTCTAACCACCAGTAACCATGACAACAGCTCCTGTAATGTGAGGAGTCCAGAGACTCCCCCAGGCTGCAAAGCTGGCCCGCTAGGGCTCTTGGCCTAGGCCTTGGGCTCAGTCACTTCCTGTGACTGTCTTGAGCAGGGCTGGGCTTCCCTGATTGAGTTGCCTTGGGTCAGCTGTCCTGTCTCCTATGTCCTGATGGGATTCAGTCTCTGTATAGTTTTGTGCCTCTCCTGGAATCTGGACCTTGCTGTGTGCACTTCAAAGTCTCCCTGGCTCCTAGGCAAGCCACCTGCTCGGGCACCGCCTGGTTGGGTCTGTGGGCCCCATCTGTGGCTATAACAGGACCCATTCCAAGGCAGGCTGGTGCTGATCAGCTGCAGTGAGCAAAGCAGCCAAGACCAATTCATGTGGGGAAGGGAAAGAATCTGAGATGATGCAAGCCTGGCCTTGGGTGACCCAGCTTCACTGCGGCCAGCCACAGCTGGGTGTGGAGACTTCTTACGCACATCCTAGGCTGGCTGCAGCATCTTGAGGTTAATGCCGAGGTCAAAACCAGGCACTGAGTCACCTGAAGATGGGATTTGGGCTCACTGTCCCAGCCCGAGCCTGGCCTCTGCTTCTGGCCGGTTGCCCTTCTCCTCCCTCTAGCCTGCCTCTGTTGAGAACAGGTCCCTGAGTAGGCCCCTCCAGTCAGTGCTCCTGAAGCATTACACTTAGACTGTGACTTAGAAAGTTGGATTATTCTGAGCTACAGGCCAGGGCTGGGCTTGCAAGTCACGCCTTCATCACAGCCAAGGCATGGCTAGTGAGCCTCCACTCTGGGCCTAAGGCACGCTAAGAACCCTTATTCAAGCAGTGTATGAAGCTCTGCACATAGAGTGGCAGGCTCAAACTGTAGATGAGAATCCTCTCTCTTTCTTCTCCCTCTCTCCCTCTCTTGGGGAAGGAGGGGCTCTCATGAATGAGACAGCTTGTGCAATGACCCTAGACAATCAGGTAGCTCTGGAGCACCCACAGGGCCCAAAGTGATGGAGTCAAAGAAGGCAGAGGGACCCTGCCACAGCTGGGCCACCTCTCCAGCTCTTAGCTCCAGTCTGGAGCCCCATTGAAGATCCCTGTGCTGGTTCATCTCAAAGAGTGTTACTGCTGGAACGTTGGGAATCTGAGAGGAATGAAGCACAAGGAACCGTAAGCATTCCGTGGGTATGTGTAGAAGAGGGTGAAGTCAGATCCTGTCTGGGACGCCTCAATGTTGATCAATAAATGTATCTATCTTGGGGAGGGCACCCCACTACCTTCCAAATCACTGGAACTAGGAACCCAATACATTGGAGGAAAGAAACTCTTGGATCTTCTACGTGATCAAGGCAGGGTCCTGGTGCTTTTCCTCCTCTGATTCAGACTTAGACTCACAGTCTCTGTCTGCAGAGGTAACAGCCAGCCATTAGCAGACATCCATACTACCCTGGATGTGTGGAAACATTTTGCTTCACCTTACAGGTGAGGGAACTGGAGTTCAGAGAAGCAATGAACCTGTGTGGGACACATAGCAAGTTGCCATGGGAGCCGAAACCAGGCCTAGCTTATTCTAGAGGCATTGAACCACAAAGATTGTTAGCTGAGGAACCTGGAAGACAGGCCCAAACTTGGGAACTCGAGGTTCTGAGTGTGTCTGGGATGGACAAAATGTTTGAGGAACGCCAAGTCACTCTGCTGAGGGGCTCAGGTGAGACTCTTCTCCTTCCTCAGAGGAATTTACCAACAATGCTGCAAGGGTGGATGGAAAATTGAGTGAAGGGAAATAAGTGTAGATGGGATGAGCCTATGGGAAAAAGAAGATCTAAGAAGAGAATGTTTGGGTAGATGTGTGGACAGATGGGTGAATGGATGTGTGGGTCAGTGGGTGGGTGGATGGATGGATAGATGATAGACTGACTGATAGATAAGCTAACAACTTAAAGGAATGGGATAATTAATGAATATAATAAACAAACCACTAAAAAGGGTTGGGTTGCGGGGTGGTTGAGACAGAACTGTCCCAGTTCCCATCTGGCGGCACCCCAGCTCTGTCAGAACTGTGCAGGGGAGCTGTTTCTGGCCCCAATGTAGAAGAAAACTTTTTGTTTTAATTCTACATGTTAGAAGAGAGTGGGCATAGACCGTCCTCCTCCAGGTGCCTCTTCAGTGGCATATACCCTCTGTCAGTCAGCCAGGCGTGAAGTCTAGCCAGACGCCTTGGAAATCATTGGAAACTAAATTCAGAAAGCCAGGGATGATGTAGGCAGGTGTCCCACTCCTTTGGGAAGGTGGATGAGGGTTAGACTATAGGCCCAAGTTCCAGAGGCCACACCGACCTGGCGTGAGCTACCTGACCTATTCACTGAGCCTTGTTCCAGCCTATGGGTACAGGCATGGCTGGCCCTCATGGAACTTAACTCGTAGTGGGTGTGACAAAATCTAGCAAGCCCAAAGAGCCTGCCATTTGAACAAACGAGCAGAAAGTATGAAGTTTGACTGTTGTGCAGGCTACCCAGAGCCTAGTGGCACACTGTGGAGGCCTCGTAGGCTACCAGCTGTTGTCTCTGGAAGCAAATCCACTTAAGGGGAAGGGATGGAGAGTCACCTTTACAATGGAAGTGTCACTGGATGTGGGGACTCGTTTGGATATCCAAAGGAGGAGACCAGGCTGACATGACAAGCAGCTAGTGTCCAGGTCTGCACAGAGTGGTCAGGGAGAGAGTTGGCAAGGACAGAGTCATAGGGTGAGACTGTTGTAGGGGACAGAAGGTGTAAAGGAGTCCAGAGTCATCAGGAGTGGACTTCAGGAGCCCACCAGAGGCCCAAGCATGACTTTTCTGGCTGATTCCCACAACCTGATGTGGGTAGATCCTACTTACACTGTCCCTGGGGAAATAAGGCCACCAGGGCCCAGAGAGGTTGAAGAGACTCTTCACTCCTTCCCTGAATAGCTGGAGTTCAGACCTGCACCCCAATAATGCAGTGTCCCCTGAGCAGGAGCCTTGATGTCCCACAGAAGGGATGACACTGAATATACAGGGAAAGTGAAGGAAATAGAGAGACACAGAGAGAGAGAGTCAGGGAGGGATGAGGGGAGAGAGAGACAGAGACAGAGAGAGAGAGAGAGAGAGAGAGTCAGGGAGGGATGAGGGGAGAGAGAGAGAGTCAGGGAGGGATGAGGGGAGAGAGAGA
>NC_022010.1:1347011-1357188 GCF_000317375.1 Microtus ochrogaster | reverse complement strand
GAGAGAGAGTCAGGGAGGGATGAGGGGAGAGAGAGAGAGTCAGGGAGGGGTGAGGGGAGAGAGAGAGAGAGTCAGGGAGGGATGAGGGGAGAGAGGGTACTGGAAAGAGGAACATTACCCAGGGTGCTGCAGTGAGTGGCCCAGGGTGGAAAGAAAGGAGAAGTAGGAGACAGCATTGAGGAGGCAGGGACAGGCTGTGGGGTGTACACAGGAGGTGGGGGACCACCCATCAGCAGAAGAACAGAGAGACTTTGAGGAGAACCAGTGGGATTCCAGTAATTCTAGAAAAATTCACAGTCCCCCTGCTTTCCCATTGCGGGGTGGGGGTGGGGGGCAGAGAAGAGTGGTCAGGGAAGCTGGGATGGCCAACAAAGTCCAGCACATGGCCTCTCTACCACTCCTCCAACTCCTCAGGTTCCCTGTTGTGGAGTTGGGCTGGGGTCCTGGTGCAGAGCTCAACATAGCATGCCTAGAAGTGTGCATAGCCTGCCTAGAAATGCGCATAGCATGCCTAGAAGTGTGCGTGCTCATCCACATTACCCTCAATGGCAGGTGAAGAAAATGAGGCTCCTAGAGGCACCAGCCAGAAGTCACCCAGATGTCAAATGACATTCAGTGAGTTTGGGACCAACTTTAATCACCAAGTGAAGAGTGAAAATTGAGCCCCTGAAATTCAGCTATGGATATATTCATCCCCTAATGCTAGGGTTGCAAAGAGCTCCAGGGGTACTGTGAGAGAATGCAGGTGTGAGAACCAGACTCAACTGCTCCTCCTACACACACACACACACACACACACACACACACACACACACACACACACACACACACAAAGTAAGGTGGAAAGCAACTGAGGGAGATACCTGATGCCAACCTCTGGCCTCTGCAAGCACATGTCGGCACCCACAAGTGCTGATGGCTACTATGTATGTATGTTAGCGTGTATGTGTCTATATCTGGGGAGGATCCATGTGCACGCATGTGTGTATGCATGTGGAGAACCAAAGACTTCTTCCTCGGTTGCTCTCCATTTTGTTTGCTGGAGCAAGTTCTCTTGCTGAACACAGGGCTTATGGATTGTACTAGTCTGACTGGCCAGCTTGCCTTAGGGATGTCCTGTCTCTGCCTCCAGAGCTCTGAGGTGATAGGTAGGCCACTACACTTCATGGAGCTTCCAGACTGCAGTCCTCATGTTAGGAGGTTATCTGTTGGGCGATCTCCTTAGACTCATCCATCTTATGTTTTAGACAAAGCCTTGCCCTGAACCTGAAGCTCACTTATTAGGCTAAAAAGAGAGGAGGAGGGAGGAGGGAAGAGAGGAGGAGGAAGAGGAAAGGAAGAGAGAAAGAAAGAGGAGGTGGTGGACTCATGAAGAAATCCTCCGAAGCTTTCTGAGTGACCTTTTAAGAAGTCTTCATTTCGCATCTGCGGTGCAGCAGTGACTGAAGGGGGCACTCTGTGTCTACTGTCCCATGGTATGTGTGCTGTGTTCATTTCTGCTTCCATGGTTACCAGCGCTTTGAGAAATAGTGTGTGCATCTGGCATACTGACCACATCTTGAGAATCAGCAGTTAGGAGGAAGAAGCAGGTGGACTCTGTGAGTTCAAGGTCAGCCTGCTTTACAGAGAGAGTTCCAGGACAACCATGGCTACATAGAAAGACCCTGTGTCAAGAAAAGAAAAATAGTTCTTGCTTCTATTCAGCATATAAAGAGACATCAGTGACACACACATCTAAGGTCACACAACAGTCAAAGGGAAGAAGGTGCAAAGATGGCCATGTGTTTGACTAAGTTTATGAGAGATAGACTTCAAGGTGGAGAAACTGAGGCTGCGGAGGATCTGTAGTTCCTGGATTGACACCTCAAACCAGGCTGCATGCCAACAAAACTAACTACATGGTAGGTGTTGGTTGTCTCTGACCAGCCCTGGTTGGCTATCATGTAACTCGATCATGAGGTGACAGGTGTTCATAGGAAAAGGGACGGGCTGGGGAATGGACTCAGGTAGAGTCAGAAGCCTCTCTGAAGGCCACTGTAGTGACCAAGAAGAATGCTGGACCGTGGGAAGATGGCACCTGGGGGAGGGCATGTCTGTCGTGCACAAAGGGACAGGAGCCTTCCAATGCAGAAGCCTACTCAACATGAACTAAACAATGACAAATGTCCTGATGGGTGGGCAGGGACTGGGAATGGGTGGTTGGGGACCTGAGACACTAAAGCTAAAGACAGCATCTTTGCCTTCAAGGAGGTCACATACCACAGTGCAACTTTAAAACCTTACTGGGAATGAGGAGATCCAGTGCAGGCACTTCAGAGAAGAGAAGCCAAGGCCCAGGGTGGCCACTGGTGTCTCTGGGTGAGTCCCCATACCAGAACTGGGTCTCCAAATCTCACCCCTTGGATTACACTGTCTTTTGTTGCCTCTCTGTTACCAGGTTTCTCAGCATCCTGGCCAGATCAGCTAGTTGGTGCTGTGGGAGATTAGAGACTGGCCCAAGTGGTGGCGGCTTCAGATTTTCAAAGCTTCAAAGAAAACAACAGAGTTCCTCAGGGCATCTCACATCTTGAGGAAATAAAGCCAGAACAAAGAATCAGATGGTGGAGAGGAAGACAGGGTGTGGTAAAGTGGGAATATCTTTCTAAGCACTCCACCTCACTGGCCGAGACAGGAAACAACTGGCCTGAGGCCAGCTCCTTCTGATACACCATATCTCCCACTCTAGGGTTCCTTAGGGGCCCTTGGCAAGGGAAAGCATTTAGGGCCATGGGGAAAGTCTCCAAAATGTGGTGTTTCCCTGAGATTTGGAGACGTAGGGGTGGGGAAGCCCTGGCCTTGTGCAGAATCATGTGGCAGAACAAAAGGAGTCAGACTGCTTCCGGCTGCTGCTACTTGTCCATGTCTTCCAGACACACACACACACACACACACACACACACACACACACACACACTGACCAAGAAAGTTGTCTACACCCACGTTGCCTGCCTCTGCAGACAAAAAGAAGGAAGGATGGAGAAGCAGATGCCTGTGTTTGGACCCAGAGCACTCAGTTCCCACCTCTGTATGATCTTGTAAGTCTCTACACCCCTTAAAGTCCGTTTTGCTCCTTGAACAGTGGCCCTGGCAATGGGTGACCTTGAAAAGCTCCCTTGAGAGGTCACAGCAGGTGCCATAACCTTAAATACTGCAGGGACACCTTGTTGCAGCCATTTAACTTTTGTGTCGGCACTCTGACCTCCACACAGAGATGAAACTGCCTTCCAACATGTCCTGGACTCTTCCCTCGTAGATGACAGATGACATTCAGCTGCACAAACTCTTAGCAATCCTTCTTGAAGGTCTGCATGTTGGGAGTGAAGGGATTGAAGCCCTGGAAGAGATCCTTGACAAAGTCCCTAGCATGCACTAGCTATTTCAAAGGCATCTCATGACCGTGTGCCAAGAAGAAAGTCAGACTATGAGACACTCTGACACACTGGCACAGCCTTGCCCTAGCAGTGAAACCCCATGCACATCCCAGATCCCACCCTGATACTTATTTCTGTAAATATACTCACACCGAGTTACTTGGGAGGTGAGGTCCAGGCTGGAGAACTGCCTGCACTAGAAGCCTGTTGACAGCTCAGTGGAAGCGACTAGTGCTTGCCTAGGTTCAGTTCAGGAAACCTAGGTTCAGTTCCCAGGAGCACAGACAAGAAAGTTCTGTTGGCACACAGCCACACCCACTCATTTGCATAATGTTTTACTTTGGTGACTGACTCCTAGTGCAGTCTCTAGGTCTCTTGATCTAGAGCAGTGGTTCTCAATCTGAGGATAGCGACTCCTTTGGGGTTGAATGACCCTTTCATAGGGGCTGACTAAGACCATAGGAAAACACAGATATTTACATTACGATTTATAACAGTAGCAAAATTACAGTTATGAAGTAGCAACAGAAATAATTTTATGGTTGGGTCACAGCAACGTGAGGAACTGTATTAAAGGGCTGCAGCATTAGGAAGGTTGAGAACCACTGCCCTAGAGCCATAATAGGCAAGCACCCTGGGGCAGCAGGCACTGGGCACAGGGCTGTGTGAGTCACCCAGAACCCGTGAGATGCAGGTGGTGCTATTGTACATGTGCTGGCATGGGTGCTGATTCCAGAGGATTGGTGGGGTAAAGCGGGGGCACACGGGGAAGGATTTGAAGCCAGGTCCAGTTTGACCTCGAGGCCTTTGGTTTAACCCTCTTCTGAAGGAGAGCAAAGTGGGTCGACTGGAAGATCTAAGCTGTATTTTCCTTTGCCACTCAAATTCACCTGGAGCATTCAAGGCCACAGTTCTCCATCTGCACAGGCTGACTCAGTCAGGATTTTGTCACATTCCCCAGGGAACTGCCACAAGGCAGCTCCGCCCCAAACCCCAGGGTGACAAGGTCCCATGGAAGCAAGCCCCACCCAGAGCATCCCGGACTCCCAGATCCCAGGTGTTGACATCAGGTGGGAGAGGAATCTCCCAGTCCTGAGATGTAAGGCTAGAGCATGTCTCTCTCCACACAAGGAGGCTTCAAGAGGCCTGGTGCCGGATTAATTAATTAGTAGGAAGCAATTTCAGGGGACAATCAAAACTCATTCCCTCCAGTCAGCAGAATGCACTGATATGACCCTCTTGTACTATCAAATGCCACTTCTCCAGACACAAGACCTCAAGTGGCTCACCTTGAGTGAGGCCTGTCCTGGGCCAAGAAGATTCAGTTTGGGGGAGGTGTGCTGAGGAAGGACAGAGGAAGAAGACTTGCCGTCCCTCCTTGTACCAGAGCCTCCTTTTCTCAGAAGGGAGTGATGGAAAGCGGGCTTGGTTACACAGGCCCCTCACTGCCACGGGTCTAATAAAACAAACCCCAGTCAAACGAGGCACGTATTTCATAGAATGGGAAGAAGTCCATGGGCATGCCTGCCTGGCGTGTGACCCTCTGTTTATGCGCGGCCAGAGAGTTCCATACCTCACGGAGTAGTTATATGCTGTTTAAGTGGCCTTCGGGGTGGGAGGGACGGGAAGAAAAACTCAAGCCTCAGTCTTATTTCCCGTGTCTCCACCGCCTGGCTCTACGGAAAGGACACTGGGAGTCGCAGAGTAGGAGCCCTGCCCCTTGCCAAGCTTCCCTCAAGCTAAGCGTCACTGGGTGAGCCCCCTGTGCTTTCTACAGCCTCGGTTTCCCCATCTGAGAATAAATAGGTTGTTTTTAAGATGGAGATAGAGAATTTGGGAGGTGCTGAGTGGTGTCTAAGGCCAATCTGGGGAGAAATTGGCTCAAAAGTGTGCTGAATACCCCTGCTCCAGTGTCATATTGTGAGTGGGATGGGGTCTTTACACTAAGGGATGTGCAGGCTGTTTGCACACACACCCTAAAAAATGCATGCACACATATACACATGTGAACATGCTTATGTGCTTAGCAAACAGGATGGTGCACATCATCAGACAGACGTCAAACTGGAGGCTCCTACAGGAAGAGATAAGACTATATATAGAAGCCCTATTAAAATCCCAGCACCCTCTCCCACCCCCACAACACCCTACCTCCCTCCCCTCCCCGCCTGCTTCTCTCCCATAACACTTAGCACCTTCTAACGTATTGTATGGTGTGTTATTTATAACTTCTGTGTTCCATGGGGCTGTGAAATCAGGCTGGAAAGAAGGGAAGACCTGGTGCTATATTTCAAGAACTGGGAGGCGGGGGTCCTCCTCTTGACCGACACACTCTTCAGAAAGGAAATCCCAAAATAAATGGATTCTAGCCATGCTGGAAAAGTCAGAGGAAGGTGTTAGAATGTTCAGAGAGCTGGCGGAAGGAAGATGTGTGTTCTGGGTAAAGCTGTGGGCAGGTGCAGCACCCCTAGCAGACAGCCCCTTCCACATGAGTGTGTGCACATCTAATGAGACAGAAGAGACAGGAAGGAGGAAGCATGCAGCAGGAAGGAGGAAGCTAGCATCAGGAAGGAGGAAGCTAGCATCAGGAAGGAGGAAGCATGCAGCAGGAAGGAGAAAGCATGCAGTAAGAAGCAGGAAGCAATCAGGAAGGAGGAAGCATGCCGCAGTTATGATGGCTAGATCTGCTAGGGCCAGGGCTGGCGGTCCTGTCGCCACCAAGAGAAGCCACTTCAGAGATAAGGGAACTGTCACAGGTTTGAGATAAACGCAAATCCAGGCCTGTCCAAGTCCATGTTGGCCCCTACTGTGACATGATGTCCTGTTAGCAGCCACCCCTGGCAATACTGGGCAGTCACTAGTTTGTGTGACTGCTTGCTTGTGTTCCAACTCCCTAGTGTCTGAGTTGACAGAGGTCCTGGTTCTGCATCACCTGTGGCTGGACAGGGAGGAGCGCGGATTTAAGACCCAACTGGGCAGATAGTTTATGAGAGCCGGCCTGCTAGGATGCTTGGGAGAGAGATAATTGCCGCCACCACCCCGGCATTCCTGGCCAGTGAGGCTCCAGGGAGGCGCTGTGAGGAATGCCATGTGTTTCCATCCCCACCCAAGCCTCCCGAGGACCCCCAAATCATCAGTAACTCTTTACTCCAGGTTGACTTATCCTGCCTCATATAGACTGCTTATCAGACAGCCTCAGCCATGCGAGGAATCCCCCTCCCCCAGGAATATGGTATTGCTAACCAGTCAGACAGACCTTGTCCCTTCCTGCTAAAGAACAGGAGGACAAACCCACCTCAAGCTGCCCTCTGTGCTCCACAGCCCTCTCCTGCCTGCCATCTCCAATGACTCATCATTCCCTTCCAGGTAACTCCAGTTCTTGCTTCCACGAAGCTTCCCTTCCACTCACATTCCAACCGTGGCTGGTTCAGGGGTGCCTGTCAAATATCTCTGATTCCTAATTTATAGATAAGCAATGTAAAGACAAGGGAAGGTAAATGACCTTCCCAAGCTCAAAGTCAGATTTGGGAGGATGGGTCTTGAGATTCCATTACTGTCACTGAAGATCAAAAGAGTTGAGATTTGAGGCTGGGTCTGGACCGCAGGCATGGCAGTGATGGCAATCATAGATGAAATCCTGGTGTCTGTCAGGTTGTGGGTGCCCTGGAGGTCTCATCTTCACCAGCTCTTAGCCTGGCTTTGCCACAGTGAGGGACGGTGGAGTCCCCACAGGATGTACCAAAGACATGATAAATTGGAACGGGGACTCTGCTCAAACTTCATGTCTCCGCGACTTTAAGCTGAGTGACCCTAAAATATAAGAATATTACTCTTAGGCAGTGGTGGCACACACCTTTAATCCCAGCACTCGGGAGGCAGCGGATCTGGGTGAGTTCGAGGCCAGCCTGGTTTGCAAGAGCTAATTTTAGGACAGGGTTCAAAGCTACAGAGAAACCTGGTCTCGAAAAAAAGAAGAAGGAGAAGGAGGAGGAGGAGGAGGAGAAGAAGAAGAAGAAGAAGAAGAAGAGGAAGAAGAAGAAGAAGAAGAAGAAGAAGAAGAAGAAGAAGAAGAAGACTCACTCTTTAAGGGTGTCAGAGTCTTCAGTTGTAGGTAGAGAGAGTAACAGTATCTGCAGTGTGCTGCAGTGTGTCTGGAGTAATAGTGTCTGGAATATCTGGCGCATCTGGGGTATCTGGAGTAGTAGTGTTTGGAATACCTGGCGCATCTGGGGTATCTGGAGTATCTGGAGTAACAGTATCTCGATGATTTCCTCAAGCTCCCAGGCATTGTGCTGATGCTCTGAGTACCTGCCGGAAAAATCTGTCAGGGCTGTGCCCTTTCAACAGCAGTGACACCATCTGCTCCAGCGACTCCCTGGGGAAATGCTCTAAGTCCAAGAAGGACAGATAAGGGAGTTTGAATCCATCTCCATCCCATCTCATTGCATGGCCTTGCCCAAGAGGCTTGCACCTCTGAGTGTTGGCCGTCCCATGAATATGCCCATCTCTGACTGAATGTCCCACTGACTTCATGGGGGGATGATCTTCATTGAGGTGGCGCATAGCTGGGCCCTAGGGAGGCTTGGGAAGCGAGAGTAGGCAAGTGTGCACTGTTGACCATGTCCCCAGTGAGGCCTTGGAGCCTTGACTGTCATGAACTACAGTCTGGGCTGCCCAGAGTGCCCACTGTCTCCTGACCTGTCCCTCACTTTGCCTCATGGGACATAGAGAAGTCACTGGCTCCTCTGAGGGAGGAAGGCAGTGCCACCAAGCCTGTCCTACCCCAGTGGTGATGGCAGCTGCAGAGGAGACCTGGGACACTATAGCCACATTGGAGGTTGATGTCCCCCAGTCTCATTTGACTATGCCACCCTCCGGCCCCGCACCTTCCTGTGATGTTCCCTGGAAGCCTCCACTGCCTAGGCAGGTGCCCTGCCCCCCCCCCCAAAGCCCCACTTTCATCCTCTGCTTGTAGCTGGAAGGTTTGCCAGAGAAGCAAAGGGGACAATGGTTGGGGCCGTACAGACACATGGTTTATTTCTAAAAACACTGGGAAGAGGCCTGGCTCTCCGCTGATCATGTGATTCTTGTTCCTGAATGAAGCCCGTGAGTCTCCTTCCTCAGAGGTGAGAGGTTTGGGAGAGGGGATGTTTTTCTCCTTGAAATATTCCAGCTCCTTTTTGAGTTTTCACTCTCAAGTCCCAGAAGTTACCCCCCAATACACACACACACACACACACACACACACACACACACACACACACCACACACAGGTCACAAAGGGTACCTATATACCAAGACTGCTTAGGGCCAGCTATTCTGCTAAGGCAGGATCCCACGCTGGCTCCAGGCTCTGCCCACTACCAGCCTAGCCTATTGCTTGGTCTCATTCCCCTAACCAGGCTCCTCCTCCTGACGAGACTCTCCGAACAGTGCCTGGAGGCTGCTCCTGGACAAATAGATTGGTGTTCTCAGACCCCCATCCCAAGGAAGGGAGTGATTTGTCAGCCCACTCAATGGCAGCCTTGCAGCAGCAAAATAGAACAGGGGACCAGCAAAGGTTTCTGGGAGGAAGTGTATCTCACCTTGGAGAGGGGAAGAGGATAAGGAAACGAGGAGGAAGAAAGAATGAGGAGATGGAGGAGTGGGAGGGGAAGAGGAGAGGGAAGAAGAAAGGAGGGGGAGGAGGAAGGAAGGGGGAGGGGGAAAAGAGAGGGGAAAGAGGAGGAGGAGGAGATAGGTTTGTGTGGCCATGGGGACTTCAGAGGTCAAGGGGGTGGGGCAGGACTCTGTACCACAGCTTGTGCACGGAAAACATGGTCATAGAGGGCTGAGTGTTAGAGCTAAGTCTGGAAGCATGGAGGCAGAGAAAGCCCTTGAGGCCATGGTGGAGCTCTGAAAAGCCACATGGAAGTCCCATCCTTGACAAACTCACTCCTTCGTGTCTTAGATGGCCCAGTTACATGGTCCCCTCAAGCAAGAACAACCAAACTGGCCCCTTAGGATCTGAGTTTTTTTATTACCCCTTGCCACTACCACACAGTCAAGTAGTGCCAGAGCCTAGTTTTTCCCCTTATCTTGGCTTTTCCACAGATTCTGAGAGCTACTCTCGGGGAGTCAACCAACAGCTCAAAGAAACCAAGTAGTCCCATGTCCAGAATCTAAAGACCCACAGAGATAAGCAAGGTCAGGTCCAAAATTCAAAACTGAGGTCCCAGTTCAAAGACAGTGAGAGAAGGAATGCACTTGACCTTGGCTTTCAATGGCCTGAGTGATGCCAGGCTGGGGAATCATACAGCACTTAGCCAGTGTGCACAAGGAACTGGTCTAGGTCTCCAGTGATACACAAAAGATGGCAGCTTGCCTGAAGCCCATGGGGATGGGGATGGGAGTACCCAGGAGATGTAGTCAATGAGGGCATGACTCACAGGGAGATGCGACCGTGAGGACATGTGGTGCATGAGGATGTGATCCATGGGGGATGTGGCTGACAGGGAGATGTGGCCTACAAGTACCATGAAGGAATGTGCTCCACAGCGGGATGATGCTCACAGGTGATGTGGTCTGCAAGGAGATTTGGTCCACAAAGGATGTGGTCCACTATGGAATAGGGCCCACAGAATAATGTGATTCACAGAGGAAAGAGGCACACAGAGTGATTGATGTGGTCCACAGAAGGATGTGGTCAACAGAGGTGTGAGGTTCATAGGGACATGTGGTCCACAGAGAGATGTGAGTCACAAGTGATGTGGTCCACAGAAGGATGT
>NC_022010.1:1344507-1346762 GCF_000317375.1 Microtus ochrogaster | reverse complement strand
GTCCACAGAAGGATGTGGTCCACAGAGGTGTGAGGTCCATAGGGACATGTGGTCCACAGAGAGATGTGAGTCACAAGTGATGTAGTCCACAGAAGGATGTGATCCACAGAGGTGTGAGGTCCACAGAGGGATGTGGTCTGTAGAGGGAGGAGATGCACAAAGGTTCATATGGGGATGTGGTCCATAGGAGGAGGAGGTCCACAGGGGCATGTGGTTCACTGGAGGAAGACAACCTGCATTTCTCTACCCACAGCTTGCCTTTTAGTCTTGCCTCCATACCTTACCACAGGAAAACCTCCCAGATACACTCAGAAAACTTTTTTAGCCAAAATGTCTGGATACCTGGTAGCCAAGTCAAGTTAGCACATACAATTAACCCCACAAATACATACAATAAAGTTAGCAGGGAGACAAGAGAGGACCACGTTCTCAAGACTCCATGCTGAGTGGCTTCTGTCGTTTCTGCACTGTGGCACTGGGGAACTATGGTGGGTGGCCAGACTGAGAGCCCAGGCTTCCAAGGGCCTCCAGCTTTCCCAAACTCAACTACCTATAGCTCCTGAGTCACCGATCTGCACAGCACTCAATATGCTCCTCCTGGCCATACAGAGGATAGTTCACGTCAGACCCCTGAGGTACTTCAGTTTCCTCTCAAGAAGACAAGTACAATAGTGACCCTGATCTCACAAGATGCAGCTGACAAAGTCTATTCCAACCTGCTCGATGCCTGGTCCATGATGCTGTACTCGGGAGGTTAGATCTTTGAGAACAAGCGTGATCATGAGCCATGAGGAGTAGAGTGGAAGGAGGTTTCGTGTGTCCACTGGCTCTTCGGGAAACAGAGCTCGCAAGGAAGCAGAGGAGGCCATCCTCATGCTCTGTGTGAAAAACAGCAATCCAAGCAGGTAGAGTGCCTACAATGGCCTGTAATTCAGAGTCAGCCTCTTGAGGCAAAAGGATTTTATCAAAGGCTTTTCATGGTCTGGTGCTCCCAATCTAAGGGAGTCACATGGCTCAAGGCCTCTGGATAGTGTTTATTATCCACGGCAAATGGCACTTGGGTTCCTTCCTGGGCCATGTGTAGATGCATCTGAGACTACTGAAGAGCACCCCAACCGTGGCCTTGGCAGTGATGCCCAAGTAGAAGTGGCTTAGTAGCAGAGGCAGTTGGGAGGGCCTCAGGCCAGGACTGATGCTCAGCCTGCTCCCTCCTCTTTGTGGGGAGGATGCAGTCCATCAAGAAAATGCTGAGCATGGCTCCTGGCCCTCCTGCTCTTGTAGTCAAGTTGATTTCTTTGATGGACACTTTCCTGTCAGAAGTGAAAGCCTCCAATGAGACAATGTGGGGTATCTGCCCTCAGGTTCTAGAAGCATCTAATCCCTGTCCCAGTGCAGACCCCTAGGAGGTACGGGATCTTGGCCATCAATAATTGGAGACTCAGTTGAGTACCCAACACACACCCTTCTTTGTCTCATGAAGCAGATATGGGTTTCTAGAGGTGTCATGACTTGAGAGGGGCAGGAACTGAAGAAATGCCCTTTCCATGGTAGGGAAGAACTGAAAAGAAGAAAATGACAAGAACCAGAGAAGAGTGTGCCAGGAGCTATGCTTATCTCTGAGAAGGGGAGACCACCCACCTTGGAGGATGTCAGAGTCAGCATCTCAGGGTTGCCCAAGCAACCCCTTCTAATCTCATGTTGGTAAACAGCATAGCTCTTCCCCTTGCAGGTTCTAAGACCTTCCGTGTCCTTGTTCTATTTTGCATGTTGTTCAACACTCTCTCTACACCAGGATCACCCTGAGTTCTAGAGAGACAGTAGGAAGTAGGGGGTGGGTGGTAAGTAGAGTAAGGACTATCCACAGAAAACACTATGGCCAAAGTTTGGGGAAAACACAAACAGGAAAAGAGGAATGGCAGGTAGAGGAACATTACTTAAGGCTTTGGGGTGGGGGTTGTCTCTTATAGGGCAACACATGATCAAAATGGGTAATGACAGCATAGACTTTAGGCATTATCAGTCTCTAACCAGGCAATTTCAGAAAAGCCTTAGCATAGTGTTGAACATACAAGTATATGATTGGGTGAGTGGATGGATGGATGGATGGATGGATGGGTGGATGGATGGGTGGATGGGTGGATGGATGGATGGATGGATGGATGGATGGGTGGATGGATGGATGGATGGATGGATGGATGGATGAGTGGATGGATGGATGGATGGATGAGTGGATGGGTGGATGGATGGATGGATGG
>NC_022010.1:1338252-1344214 GCF_000317375.1 Microtus ochrogaster | reverse complement strand
ATGAAGAAATGGCTATACTGGTGGAGGAATATATGAAGAAATGGCTATACTGGTGGAGGAATACATGAAGAAATGGCTATACTGGTGGATAGATGGCATTTCAGGACAAGGCCAGTGACTTAGGAAAGGACAAGTGTGTTTTGGTTCGCTGTTTCAGAGGGCTTGATCCTGAGCTTGTAGTTTCTGTGTTTGTCTTGTGACAAACTGTGCCTCACAGCAGCAGGAAGAGGCATTGTCCTTGTAGCAGCCATGAGCAGAGAGGGAGCCTGAAGACTGGATGCCTGACTTTCTTCCTTTCCCTCTTTATGTTGTCATGGTTCCAGCCACTGTTCACACCCTGGAAGGGCTATCCTCTTAGGAAATACTTTACATACACACAGAGGTGTGCCTTGTAATACCCAAGGAATTTTTCAGTGATCAAGTTGCTGAGACTTCCCATCTCCAACTGTATCTTGCAGTGATTTTGTTGGAGGATTTGCTGGCATGTGTCTATCACTGTGCTTGGTGAGGAAGACATTCAAAGGTTGTTAAGTGATTTTCCAAAAGCACTGATGAGATCAAGGAGCAGTTGGGGTAAGGGGACTTGGAGAGCAAGACAGGGCTCTACAATGAGTAATTTTGATTGCTAACTGTGTAGGATTTAGAATAATTATGAAAGCAAACCTTTGGATATGTCTGTGAGTTTCCTAGACTAGGTTAAATGAGATGGGAAGACCGACCTTCAATGTGGGCATCATTGCTGCATGGGCTGGGATCTGGTACTGTGCAAAACAGTGAGCAAGCTGCACACCAGCATTTATCTCTCCGGTTCGTGACTGTAGAAGCAATGTGGCCAGCTTCCTGATGCCTCACCTTCCCTGCCAAACCATACTTTCAAACTGAATTAGAGCATTTCTTGCTAAGCTGCTTTTATTGGGGGTCTTGCAAGAGACACATCCCTACTACAGGCATCTCACAGCAGGGACATCACATGATAATGTCTTACACTGAAGCACCATTCCATGAGCCACCTGCTCCCTGAGCCCAGGGCTTGCTGGCAGCAAGAGCTGATGATGTGGAGGAAAGGAGATCCACCTGCTGACATCATGTTTTATGATGGAAAAATAAGAATGAGGGCAGACTCCCTAATGTGGATTTCTTAATGTGCACAGCATAGAACTGGCTTTGTGCTTAGCTGTTCAATTCTCAAATGGCCTTTAATCCAGAGAATATAATGTTGGCCTGGGCACGGCCTCCTCCAGCTGAGCTGTGGATGGAGGTCATCTGTCAGAGCAGCTGTGCCAAGGCCTCTGCTCTGGAGACACCTTTGAAGCCTGCTCCACAGCATGCTCAAGAGCCTGTGGTTTGGTGCTACCAGGAAGCTGTGGCTGAAAGCCAGAATCGTGATACGACAGAGTACCCCTCCCAGCTATGGGATCCTGTACCTGGTGCTTCAACTTCTGGACCTCCGTGTCTTCAGTCATAGATGCCTTATAGTCTCCCCACAGAGCGCTCAGTCAATCCTGCCGAGTGTCCTAGCACACAGCCTGGAAAACAGATGCCTTCAGAGGGTGTATTCTTTTTATTGGACAACTCATTCATAGAAACACAAGCCCAACATCCACTGAGTACTAAGGCTGAAGGAGACAAGTATAGCCCCAGATTGTACCAGACTCCAGGATGGACATGGGCGTCAATTCCGCAGACACCTCTTTAATGGATTTCAAGGGGCAAGTATGTAATGAGGTCTGGATAAAGTCCCTATGGTTCCCAGGGGGCCCTCAGGGTCTCCAGGTTCTTGGTCCAATGGCTCATGAAGCCAGAGGAGCCATTTCACAGGTGATGCCCCACTCAGTGCATATGTGTGTCATCATGCAAAGAACCGAGATGAAGGCCATAGGTCCCCAGCCCATAGATACATTGCCAAGCCACAGAGGATGTCATATGCTGTGTCGGGAGAAGTGGATGAGACCCCAACCTGGCTGAATAGCACGCTGAATAAACCTTGCTTTTGCATTCTGGACTCAACTGGACTTGGTGGTGGTCTCTCTGGGGGTCTCAACTTAGACACAACAGAAGGTCCTGTACAGGTCCCAGGACCACCAGCAAGTTCTGTGTCCTACATTCATGGCACGCAGTCAGTCAAAGCCCCGCTACCCCACCTCTTCAAGCCCGGTGCTGTCCTCAGCCTAGTGCTATGAAGAAACAGTGGAACCTTTAAGAGGCAGAGTCCAGTGAAAGAAAGTTAGGTCCTGGGGACTGTGCCCAAGGGGATAGCAGGACCCTCGCCTTTTATACTAGTTATGGGATGATGGAGTCTCTGCCACATGGTGGTTCCACCATAATGTGAAATCACTGGTCCAAAGCAACAGAGCCAATCAACCCTTGACTGAATATCTCTGAGTCAAAATTCACTTTCTCTCCTTTTAATTTATCTCATGGATTTGTTACAGCAATGGAAAGCTGGCTGACATACAAGGTGACTTGGGGAGCCACTTGGGAGTTCTGTGTTCCAGGCAGGGTGTAAGGCTGAAGAGATAGGCAGGCCGACTTGAGTGTCCTGCTTGCTGTGTGGCCTCTGAGGAGAGGTCTCTCTGGGTGTCCCATCTCCCTGTCCACTTGAAATGACTGCACACTGCGCAGCCGTGGGTGTGTCATTGAGAGACAGCATCAGCATCACCGCAGGGTATTGCATGCATCGGCAGGCTTCACCCCTCTGGGCCTGCTTCCTCACCTGTAAAACATGGATGACAGAAAAAGTGTGTTCACTCTGGTATGCAGTGGGGATCCCGGGAGCAGCAGGGGGGAACCATGAAGCAGGACTTCAGGTAAGGAAAATCTGTTTAGTGGCATCCATGCTTCGCAGAAGTTTGGGGCACCTAATAAGTGCCAACCTTTGTTCTAGGAACTCATGACTGAGCTGGCAACTTAACTCTCATGGAGTCTGCAAATGGAAGACAGGGAACTAGTGGGTTTTCAAACCTTTGACAGGCAATGCTTCTGGGAAAATACTGGCAGTGTAGAGGCAGGGGGTGGAGGGGTCTGGCTGAGGCCTCAGGGAGGGTGTGAGGGAGCAAGGCAGGAATCACAGGTAAGAAGGGGCAAAGGGTGTTGCAGGAATGGAGATGTGGGTCAGTATCAGGAGCTGTGAGTAGGTTAGGTATGACCAGCTGTCATTACAACACTTGGCGTTTTTCTCTGAGATAGGAGTCAAGGAGAATGGACCCCTGAGAAGCCTTGCGCATGCAGGCAAGTGCTTTATCACGAAGCTTAGCCTAGCATCCCTGCCAACACCATGAATTCACTCTATAGCCCAGGCAGGCCCTGAACTTGGGATCCTGCTGTCTCAGTCTCCCAAGGGCTTGGTAACAGGTTCAGTCCCAGGGAAGATTTTGTGTACAGTGATTTATAAAATCTGATGTGATTTGAAAATAAAACAAACAAACAAAACAACAACAAAAACACTTCATGCCTCTTATGCCAACCATGGCTAACACTGAACACAGAGGCCTTGTCAACAGCCCATGATCCCGACAGGAAGTGATGGTGGTCACCATGGACAACGTGGTTGCTCTCGTTACCCGATTACCAAGTTATTGCCTCTGCCAGCCCATGCCTGTCATACAGTAGGTGTTTCTTCTCGGTGTTTGAGTGCCTTGGCCATTCCTTCCTCCAGTAGCTGTTCCAGACTGTGACCAGAGTCACAACTGCTGGCTCTTCTCCCAGCTCTGTCCCTGCAGCCAAAGCTAGAGTAGTCAGTCGGCTTGACCCCTCAGGGGCTGGTGACTGCCTGGCATCGGTCTGTTTAAATGTCTGCCTAGTGTTCACCACACAACTGTCCCATGCCCCAAACCCTCATCCCAGGCACAACTGAATTAGGGCATGCTCCTGGCTCCCCTGCCAGTGAACTTAGGACTGTGGCCCTCATAGGAACCCACGTCGGTTCTATGCTGCAGTTGAGGGTGACTGAAGTGGGAAGTGGTCCTCTCTGACCCTCGGACGAACTCACCTCAGCTTGCTGTCAAGCGATCAGGCTGTCCTTATTTGAGACAAGCTGAACCAGAAAAAGGACCTCAAAGGAGAAGGATGTTGTCTGGGGACTCAGGCAGGAGCAGGACCCAGGACCCATATAAACTTCATGCTGCTCCCCTGGCCTGTGCTGCCCAGTCACTCTACTTACAACAGCCATGGCCACCATGGCGTCACGCCTCTGTGGAGTCTTTCTGCTGCTTCTGCACAGGTGTAGGCCTGTGGCTTTCAGCATGCTTTAGGACCCGCAGCTCCCAGGATACTCCTACTCCTTAGAGCAAAGCAACCAGGCTCTTGGGGATAGGATTCTGAAGCACTTCCCAAGTCTCCCCCTTCCCTCTTTTTCTTTTTCACATGGATTTTGCTTTGCAGCTTTTTAAATATTTTGTTGAATGTGGAATGTTCCTTTCAGCGTCTCCAGGCCCCACTTTTACAGCATCATTTTTGACCTGTTTGTCTGCAGGAACATTGAACTCCTCAAGCCAGATAAATCCTGCCCATCTGCAGCCCTGGGCCTCAGGGGAAGGGACAAAGGGGCGTGCATGTCACACCTGTGGCCACCCGTCCCTTCAGAGGTCTGAGCACAGCAATAAGTCCAGCACCAGGGGATGTGGGAACCGGGAGAGGGGACCACTGCTTACTGTCATATCCACCCTGAGGCTGTCAAGAGGCAAGACTGATATCACAGGGACTCCATAGCTGTGTCACTGTGGGCTGTGCTGTCTTTACCCAGAAACTCAATGGAAGATGAGACAGGCATTGACTGCCAAGTGTTTTAAAGTGATCTGCAGAGTCTAGCTACTTGCGGGCCCTGGAGTGAAAGTTCTTTTCTGGTCCACAGGAAACAGCCCCGAGGGCTCAGGAGGGCCCCCACTCCCTTCCAAAAGACTCAAGGGAATTTGCTCGCTGCCAGGGCCTGGGTCTGGATGGAGTTGGAGTCTGTCCTGCAAGATTCGGTGCTCTGAAAGGCTCTGAAAGCTCGAGCCTCGGGGTAGAAATGTTGGGGGCTTTTAAGGGGTGGGGGTCCTGGAATCCCAGTGATTGTGTCATGAGACACTGCCCATAAGAGGGATTCGCGTAGTTCCTCTAAGAGGCCTGAGCCCTTCTCACCACCCACATCCTGTCTCCACAGACTCTCACAGTGCCCAACTCTGGTTCCCTCCACCATGCCACCCACCATGATGCCACTCTGCATGGCAGCATCTATCACCATGACATCTGTTATGGTGCCACCTGCCACAGGTCCACCTCTGCACTCACTGTGGTTCCGGCTGCTGTGACTCCATCAGACACAGCACTTGCTGCAACCAGCTCCTGGAAATAAGCTGAAAGAGAGGAGCAGCCGCCAGGACCTGTGGGCTAAGCCGCGACATTTATCAGTATCCAGGCTTGGATGTGCTGTTGCCGCGGCAGAGAACACACTGGGCTCTCCTCGTCAGCGGGACCCAGAGCCTGCTTTAAGGGCTCTTTCTTGATGGCCCAGGCCTACTCAGAATGCCCTCACCATAGTACACCGTCAGCCTCTTGCAGGGGTAGCTCACAGCCTTCTTTGTCATAGTTATTGTTAAGTATCAAGCCATAGGTCCCACCCCCACTCAAAAGGAGATTCCACAAAAGTGGCCACACTAGGAGAGAACTGTTGGGGCCCCCCTAGGGCCTCTCTGACACACGGGTTGTTGTTGATGCAAACCTTCCTGAGGTTCAGCTAACGCTTTCAGCGGTCAGTTAGCAGAGGTTTCCTAAGAAATGCTTGTCTTGGCCAATGGGACAACAATGTAAAGGCCCTGGAGCTACTATGAGTTTGCCGAAAATGGAAGTGTGGGTTGTGGCTGGAGCAGTGTGTGGGAGAGGGAGGAGTGATAGGAAGAATGCAAAGCTGGGTGTCAGAGGGGACAGAGCCCAACCAGGACTGAGGGCTGAGCATCAGAGGGGACAGAGCCCAGCTAGAACTGAG
>NC_022010.1:1293783-1337832 GCF_000317375.1 Microtus ochrogaster | reverse complement strand
ACTGAGTCCTGGGCATCAGAGGGGACAGAGCCCAGCTAGGACTGACGGCTGAGCATCAGAGGGGACAGAGCCCAACCAGGACTGAGTCCTGAGCATCAGAGAGGACAGAGTCCAGCTAGGACTGAATCCTCGGTGTCAGAGGGGACAGAGTCCAGCTAAGACTGAGTCCTGGGCATCAGAGGGGACAGAGTCCAGCTAGGACTGAGTCCTGGGCATCAGAGGGGACAGAGTCCAGCTAGGACTGAGGGCTGGGAGTCAGGACACCTGGCTACAAGGCCCAGCTGGCCCCTAACCTGAAGGATGCACTGAGCTCATTCCTCCCCTTGTTTGGTCTGACCTCCAGCTCCTGTGATCCCTGAGAGGCCCAGAGTCCAAAAATCCCCATACCCCCAAGTCAATGTGCAGAGAGGCACCTCGGGGTTGAGCAAGGCTGTAGATTATCCACGGCCTGGGAGTGCAATCACCTGTTGGGTGTGCTCAAACTTCTGGAATATCATTGGGGACTGAGAGCAAAGAATGTGAGCCCTCCAGGGCTGGGATGGGTTGTTCCCACCCTAAACATGGTCTGCTCAGGTCATTAAGACCACAGGACCAGGGGGAGCAGGGCCTGAGACTCAGCCTTTCCCACTGCAATGTCCCAGGCCTGACCGGACATGAAGAAACTCTGGGTAAGTTCCACCTGGCGTCTCAGCCAGAGAAGCAGCCTGTGGTTGTGGGATGGAGGGTAATTGGAGGGGTGTCTGCTGGCCGGTTCTCACACACTTTCACAGGCAGCAGGATCTTAAACAATGTGCAACAGTCCTAGCAGAATGGGAGGCTGGGTGAGCAGCAGTGTGGGAAGAGTAGGTGGGTGCACAGGGCGGCTGCAGTGGAGGAGTAATTCCTTCAATCCCCCTGCATCTCTCCCCAAAGAGGACGATTCACCCCTACTGTGGGGTCACTTTGCAAGCTCAGGGTCAAGGGGCCCAGTCCCATAGCAGGTGCTGCTAAGGGCAGAGGCAGCAAGAGAGACAGAGACAGAGACAGAGACAGAGACAGAGACAGAGAGCGAGAGCATAAAGTCCAGCTGTGTCACTCACTGCTCTGTACCAGCAGGGACGGACGCTTAGGAAAAAGAAGCCTTGTGTTGAGACGACAGTCAACATGGCCTTGGGAAACCCTGCTCATTTATTTGTTTCTATAAAATTGTTGTTTTTCAATGTGTATGGAAGCAAGTGTGGGCGGACAGATCCCACAGAAGCATAGTCTCTGGGGGATGGGTGTGGTCTTGTTCCCACCTGTCTGCTTGTTTTTAGCTCTCTACAGAATCAAGTAGATCAGGATACTAAGCAAGGGACAGTTCCTCTCACTGCTCCTGTCTCCGTCTCCCTCTTTCCATGTATTAGAGTCATTCAGTCACAGAATTCCAGGACAGAGATCTTGGTCAGACTCCAGGATGTGCACAGCAGCTTCTAACTTGTCTTCACAGCCAAGCACTGTGAGATGGGCCCTGCGTGTGGGAAACTCTCCAGGGTGTCCCATGAATGCTCACAGTGGAGGGAAGCTGGACATGCAGACTTTTCGGCATCCAGACTTAGCTCCCATGGCTCCTCTGTACCTCTGCCTGGCCCCATCTTGAGCACAGCAATCCTGTGCATCCTCATATCCTTGCCATTCTCTGGGCCCTGACCTCTTGTGTCCACTCTTCCCTTTCCCGTGAATCTCAGCTTCAGCTGGAGATTTAGTTCTGCAATACTAGAAAGCCCACAGCTGCAGCACTGGATTTGTTCCGGTTACGTTTATTGTTGTAACCTCCCCCCCCACACACACACACAATGTCCAGTCCTCTTAGCAGTTAGGCTGTGGCAGCTGCTGTTCCTCATCCACACGACTCTGCTAGAGCTTACTGAGTGAATGAATGCATCGAAGTCTGGTCATTCTCATGACTTCTCCATCAGTCGAGCAGCAGTCTACAGAGAGACAGGCTTAGGGACTCCTCCAAGGATCCCACCCCCACTCTGCTCTCGATTCCAGTACTGTGGTCACTGGAAGGATGATAAAGTGGCCTGACCTCTCCCTTGGCTGTCACTGCACCATAAGCTGATAGGTCCTCCACAGGGTCTTTTATAATTGAAGTCTCAATTATAAATATTTCATATAATTTTCTAATGAAATACTCTTGTCTCAAGATCTTTCAGTCAGGAGTCTGAGATGTCACATACACCAAGAAGTCTAGGGCATTGCTTTGGGGACTCAAGGTTATTGTCACATGCTGGCCCCAAACTACCACATCATACCTATCTTTTCAGTCAAACACTGGCAATATGACCATGACCACCTGCTGATGTCAGTCTCCACCTATAACATGAAAATCAATGTACTGGAGGCCTGGGAGCTGCAGGATAAGGCTGGTGCAATGGCAACCTGGTGGTTGTTTCTTCTGGCTCATGTGAGCCCCAGTTGCCCTTGACAGTAAAGGAGCAGGTAGCCAAAGCTTCCGAGTGCCACATTAACAGAGGAGGAGGACAGTCTTCCCACCCATGGTTGATGTGTGGGCTAAGTGAGGGGACACTCAGAGGACCACAGAATATACTCACAGCTGAGCATGCGCCATCACTACTTGTATTATCTTTGGGGGCTGAGGTTGTAAACTAGAACTAAAAGAAATCTTAGTGATAAGTACTTTGAAATCCCCAGTAGTGGGTTACTCCACCGATGCAATAAGCCAAATCCAGTCGAATTAACAAAATCAGGTTTAATAAACAGAGCAAAGTAATTCCCGGGTGACTCTCGGAGAAGCAGGAGAGAAATCACATGGCAGATCTAGGAGATGGATCGTAACTACCCTGTAGGTGTGATCTGGGGCATCTCCGGGGAAGAGCTGATGCTTGGTGGGCTTCTGAAGGCAGGGTCTGGAGAGAGAGAGATGGACCGAGGCAGAACTTCCATTTAAACTCTTAGGAGTCAAGGAAGGTTTCTCCCTTGCTCAGCAGAGCAGATGTGGAAAGACATTGCTGAGATCACAGCCCAGAAAAAAACCGAAGTTTCTCTGGCCTCCCATCATCCTAGGTGCCTGAGGCACTGTGTGCCTTCTCCCATGTCTTCCTGTCCCAACACCTTTCACCCTGCCTCTGCTCCCATCACCACCTCCACCCCCACCTCTGCCTCCAGGATGTATTTTCTCCTCAGCTCCAGCATCACCTGGTCCAGGAATGAATGTGTGCAGGGGTTGAGGGAGGAGACTCCCTGGAATTTGGGAGAAAACTGCCAGGTACTTGGGGGAGACCTTACTTCCAAAAGCAAAGACAGAAAAACAAGCCGTTTTTGGAGCGTTCCAGAGCCAAGTACCTTGTCAAGTAGGCACCAAAGGCCAATTGTTTGAGCATGTACCATTCCTTCTGGGAAAGCTGCTCATGCAAGACACCCTGATGTGGATGGATCTGAACCCTTCTGGTGAGGACAATGCCCGTCCCCCACAGAAATTTTCTCAGGAGCCTTGGTGCTCTGTCTGAAACTCCTGCGGATTTGCCGATGTCCCAGAATCCCTCAGGTGAGTGGGAGTAGACTCCCACGTCCTTGACTTGACTCTTCCAGCTTTTGCATACACACACACACACACACACACACACACACACACTCACACACACACACACACACACACGCACACACCTGGTGATGTTGTGGAATTCGGGCTCCCCCAAGCTCAGGGTCTGACTGCAAGGCTCCTTGCCTTCTGTATAGCACCTCAGCTCCCTGTTGCTCACACTGGGGTCAGGGATCTGGTGGAAATGAGGCCCATTTCCTTCCGTAAGCTCCCTGGTCTCATTCCTCCTCTTTCTTCTCTTCATCCCCCTGCCTGCCAGGTACAGATCAAAACTATTTTTGCCCAGCAGAGCTAAGAATAAAACAGCTCCCCATTTTCTTACAGTAGCCAAGCAAGAACCTGTTCCACGCAGATGAGCAAAACAGGAAAGTTCTAGAAAAGGGCACCGCTAGGGCCCCAGGGATTGGAGCAGAGAGGGCTCTTGGCTCCACTTCCTGGTCCCCTGAGAATTCTGCTGCCTCCCTCCTCAGCCTGTAGGGCCCTGGTCCCAAAGGCATGTTTGTGACTCATGGGGACTGTGGTGCTCTAGGGAGTTGAAAGAAAGACAGAGCACATCTAACTTTTCTCAGTTTTCAGTAATCTAATTTTCAGTTCCTTTGGTTATCAAACACACGCCTTTCTCCCGCTTTCTTCTCACCAAAAAGGCCCAGCGAATCTGGGGCACACAGAGGGTGTGGCAGACGCGGTCCACACTCAACACTAATTTCTGTGCTGTGGAGGAGATGTCACGCACGCAGGTCTGTTTGATTTCATTAAACAGAATATTTAAGCATAAAAATTGTTTAATCGCCTCGTGTCATTAAGAGATGAATTTCATTTTGCATACATTTGCATATTTTCTCCGAATTAAGGTTGCTAATATGCAAATGAGAGACAGGTTGCAATAGGTGTTTGCTGAGGCGGCTGTAGGCTGTTCCTCTGGGGCCCTCTCCCAGGTGGGAGGAGCCAGGAAAGGCTCAAGTGCTTAGGATCTCTCAGGGCTTTGGCCTCTGCCATCAAAGATGGGTGGGCGTGGCCCTTGCTGGTGCCTGACCGGCCAATCAAAGTCAGTGATGCTGTGTGGAGATGCTGCCCAGCTGTCTGCCCCAGGCTCCGGGGAGCCAGCGGATACCATCTCTGGGCTGCAGGTCCTCCCAGGCAAAGCTTGGGTCCTTGCTGTGTGCTTAGCTCAACTGTCAGATGAGCAGAAAACATTCTGGAAGCTTCCCTAGCCCACTGTTGTTCCTAAAGCCTTGTCTTTGGTGTCTCTTCTCAGCCTTTGTTCCCTGACTGGCTTTGTTTCAATCCAGATTCCTCCCTTCTTTCCTTCCTTTGTTTGCTCAGTCTCTTTTCTCTCCCCTCCACCCTAACCGGCTGTCACCCACCCGTCCATTGTCTTTCTGTCTGACTCCCTGCTCCCCTGCCACCCTGTAGTCATTGGTAGCCCAGTTGCCCATGGAGGTGGAGACCATGAGGCCAGGACCTGTGCCCCTCTCCAGCCTTCTGAAACCCTTATTAATGGCTGGGTGCACCAGGAGTCAGAAAGCAGATACACAAAACCAAGCTTCCTCTGCAGGAAGAACTGCTGAGCCTGAGGGCCATCTCCAGTCCCCTCTGCCAGGACAGAGCAGGTAGTGGGCAAATGCAGAAGGCGCCAGGATTGAAAGGATCAACAGTCCAAAGAGAACACATTCCTTAGCCCAGCCAGCCAGCAACCCTCCCCTCCCCCTTCCCTCCCCCTTTTCTCCCCCCCCCCCCCGCTAGTCCTTGCTGTGGCAGCCACAAGGAGTCTGGGTAGAGCCACACTGTTCATTAAGTCAGCCACTATTTAGTGAGCACCTGCTTCAGGCCATCCCGGGGTGACCTGTGGCCACAGCCTTAGATAGGTGGCCCCTACTCAAGCTGCTGAGCTGGGAGGAAGATAGAAGATTCCAGAAGGAACCAAGCTCCCTAAGACAGTGCCAAATGACACTGTATAAAGTCTCCCTGGGCCCTGCCACAGGCACTACCCTAATGACCAGGACGGGGGCCCTCCAGAGCCCCCAGGGCCTTACAGAGTGGACTTGTTTTTCTTGCCTCTCCAAGCATCTCCCCAGGGCTACAGGGCAACATCTGCCAGGCTAACCACCCCCCCACTCCCTGCCAGATTAGCTGTTGGGGCCTGCATCTCAGAGTGAAGCAATTAAATCAGAATTAATTGGCTAGCAGGCAATCGCCTTCCATGGGAGCAGGGAGGGAGTGGGTGGCCATTTTGCTGAGTCGACAATTGGAACAATTGCTGGGGGAGGAGGGACAGAGCCTGGGCCTGGGGAAACAGAGGGGTCCCCCTCCTCCAACTTCAGCCAAGCTCCACAGCCAAGCCAGCCAAGACCCCAGTGATTCTGGGGAAGAAATGGCTTTTCGGAAATAGAACTTTGACTTCCTAACTTCAAAATGTAATACCTGGGGATGTTTCAAAATGTGGCTTAATTTCTTTCTTTCTCTCTCTCTCTCTCTTTCTCTCTCAGCGTTGCAGACATTGATATCTTGGAGGTCCGTAAAGTGTGCATCTGGATGAGGACTTCAGCACTGATGGTGTGAGGAGAGCGAGTGTCTTTGAACAGGATCTTGCTTTGTAGCCCAGGCTAGCCTTGAAATCACAACAAGCCTCCTGCCTCAGCCTCCTGAGTGTTGGGATTACAGGCACATGCTATAACAGCTGGCGAGGGAATGAGATTATATTTCTCCCCAGCTGTTCCTGGGAGCTGACCCCGTGCCTGTGGGGCGATTCACAGGCTGATAATTGCGATGGGGTTAGCAGGATGCTGAGCAGGAGTCAGTACACATCAGGCTGGTTCTTGTGGAATGACATTGTTTTACCTGGGTATTGTTAAAAATCAAGTAAGAAAAGAAATGTAGGAATCTGAACAAGGGCCAGGACCCCACTCTGCCTTTTCCAGCCCAGGAACAGCCTTGGACATGATGAGGTAGTGGGGAGAGCGCCATTTCTGAACTGACTCGCTGTGCAACCTTCCACACATCGCTTGTCATCTCTGGGCCTCAGTTCTTTACCTGCAGAATGGAGAATAGATATAAAACCTCCCTCAAGTTCCTGAGGTTTTTTTTTTGGGGGGGGGACGATTGTCCTGACCTTACTGCATTCATTTTCCCTCGGTGTGAGGCTGCTTGGTGGCTAGTTCTGGGACTTAAGGAATCGACTGGCATCAACCTTACCCTTCCGATCTTTCTCACACAAGGAAGATCCCAAAGACAAGATCCTCCTGTCTCCAAAAGAATAGCCAAGATGTTACAACTGGTACAGTGCAAAGGCCGCAGGGGAGAGGGGAGAGGTCAGGGAGGTGAGGGAGAGGAGCAGAGGAGAGCGGTCATCCTTGTCCTGTTGTTCCCCCCACCCCGCTGGACTCCTCACAGCTGACCTCTCAATTCCCACCCTTTCAGTTATCTACCGCATAGGCCAGACTGTCTCTGTTCCTCTCTGGGACCTCAGTTTCCCCATCTGAAGCAGCAGGATGTTGATCATTATGTAATCAATGGATTTTTCTTTCATAAGCTCAGGACGTCAGGAATCTGGTCCCTCCCAACATGTGAGCCAGCTATGTTGGGAGCTGCGAGGAATCTCTAGGAAGAAAGCCATGTTGGAAAGCATGGGGGTCCCTCTGGAAGCTGCAGCTGGGTCTCCCTCAAGCCCACGTGGCAGGAAGCCCCATGCACCCCATAGGTGTTTGTGTAAGAACCAAACCGAGGGGGCCTGCTACGATTGCAGAGATCTGAAACCTGAGCCTGCCCTGCCGCAGTCATGGGGTCACCAAACCCAGACTAAATAGTCTGGCAGCCTGCTTGGCTGTCTGGAAATGGTAGGGATGGAAGGGGTCAGGTAGGGAGGGCTAGAGTGCTGTTTTGCTCCACACAGGGGCCTGTGTCCACAGCCACCCAAGCCACTCCCCTGCCCCGGAGCCCAGCCATGAATGTGGCCTGGGTTTGCTTATTTCCGTTTTACTTCATAATGGTTGAGGGAGGCTGGGGGAAGGGTGCTGGGCAGCTTTTTACCTTGGGCTGCCTCTGCTCCCCTGCACAAGGGGGTGTGTGTCACAATGTTTTCAGGCCTGAGCCAGGTTTTTACACCCACAGACATCCCCATTCTGCCCTGTGGCCTTGGGCCGATTGGCAGAAATGCCTCTGGTTCAATTTGAAAAGTGTGGAACCTGAGCTAGAGACAGCCAACCACTGTTACTGACCTAACCACATTCCTGAGCACAGCCCCAAGTCAGTCACTGCTCTCTGGACTCTCTCTTGAGGTCGATGGACTCCTCTGAAGTCACACCACCTACTCTCTCTCTCTCCATCTCTGCTTGGCTTTTCTGCCTGGCTTTACTCTGTTAACCCTTTGCCAAAAGCAGCTTCTTTAGTAACCAACGGCATTAAAACACATGCACATTCACAACACACAGAGGGGAATCCCACATCACCTCCCCTTTTCTGTTTAATTAGAAAGAAAGGTTTTAACTTTAACATAGCAAGATTACATACAACAAAACAATTATCAAGCAAAAATTATAGTTACAATATTTAGTCCATTTACATTTGGCAAATTAAATACTCTATCATCTATCCTATCTTTGTGAGTCTAAAGTTTTATAGCTATAACTATCTTTTTTCAACTCCATCAAAGACTCCATAAGGATATAATATTACCTAAGTAAACAGGAAATACATTGTAAGCAACTTCATAAACTCTAGAATTGACAGAGACATTTCACTGCCTGCACAGTCACCTACAGTTCTTCTGTATCGTTGGGGCATCCATCTTCAGCCTACAGGCCCATAGTATCTGGCAGACTTTTGATGAAGCAGAAAATTTCAAAGACAGTTCCACCTATATTGGCAGTTTGTCAGTCACTTTCTTTTGTGTCCTATAGAATGTCTAGCAGACTCTTTCATGAAGTAGGAACCCTGAAGGACTGTCTCATCTTCTTTAGGCAACTTCAGCAGTCATTTTTCTGTGGGTCCAGCATGTCTAGTTTATACAGCATACCTTCAAGCAATCCAGAAAAGAACAGTTTCTTGCTCAAATGGCTAGCCTTGATACACTGAAAGCAAATTCCATAATGATTTTCTTCAAAGCTCACCCATCAAACTTTCCGAAGTAATTGGTGCTGCCAGGAGCAGACATGTCTCACTGTTGAGAAAAGCGTAAGTTCTTCAAACATTTTAAATGCCATATTCTGTACATCTTTGAAATATTTGAAGGGTACCTATCCATCTGAAATATATCTCTGTATATCTAGAAAACCTAACTAATATGACTACAATCTTGACTATTATAGATGACTATATATTAACCTGTATTTTTAATTATATGTTACATTTTTAGATAAGCTACACAAACACAATATCTTAAACAAGAGCAGAAATACATATAACAAAACTGACCCTAAATTTGTATCAATAGACCAAGATCCATACAAATGCAAAGTATTCATCTCTATATCATATCCTTCTTTAAATGAAAACAAGCATGTATAAACAATATTTGGGAATTTGGGCATAGTTCTCTCCAAACTGCTTCCTGTTGTTTGTTGGCCAAAGTATTTTGGGGTGTTCACAGAGACCTTTCAGGGGTTCTTGGTCTAACAGACAACATTAGCCTGGAATGATTCCACAGATTCTCATCCTTTGTGGAAACAAAAGCAGAACCTCTCTTACAAAGCAACATATCCTTAGACCCAAATTTTGAAGTCAAGATACTTTAAAAATATATATGTTGGTTTAGCTTAGCAACACCCAGAATCAAACATCTCTCTGTAGCCAAAAACAATTAAATAAAACACAGTAATATACATAATCCAGACTCTGTGTATTTTCCATCTTTATGTGGTTTATTTTTTTTTAATTCCTTTAATCTATGACTGTCTGTACTCTTTTATATTACTTTCACTTTAAAGACTTTGTTTTATTTTTAAAAACTAATTTTTGTAATTGTCTATTCTCTCTCTCTCAAGCTTACATACATTTTTTAAACACATTGTGTCCTGTTTAGAGGTTTATTTTTGTCTGAATCTGTCTTTATCACATAGGCATAATCTTTTTTGACCAGGAGTGCTTTTAAAATGATAAGCAGATTGGTTGTAGCAGCCCTGGATGCTGGATGTGCTTCTCTCAGCCTTTTAATATGGCAGAGGTACTTTACTGTCAGCTCTTGGACCACCGGGTAGGAGCCTCACTCACTGCCTTAACTCTGGGAAGAAGTGTGCAGCACAGAAACCCTTTTTATCTGAGTAAGAGCTAAGTCTGTCATGTAGTACACTGTGTGACCTGGAAATATCTCTGTCTATTTGGTGGGAATCACCATGCTCTCCTGCTTGTGCATGCCTAGCAGACCCAATACAGCTGCTTTCCCAGGCAGGGGTGCTAAGCTGCTGGTGTGCTCTCAGCCACTGTCCTCCTGACCCCGAGTGGGTGTACAAGCACCCAGACCTGAAATGTGTGGGTGGCCATGTGGGTTAGCCCCATGTAGGGTGCAAATTTGCAGGTAGAAGCTGCTTGTTCATTCCCAGCTGCCCAGACCTGAAATAATTACACAGAAACTATATTAATTACAACACTGCTTGCCAATAGCTTAGGCTTCTTAAGAACTAACTCTTACATCTTAAATTAACCCATTTCTATTAATTTATGTACTGCCACAAGGCTTTGGTTTACCAGTAAGGTTCTCTGGCATCTGTCTCCTTTGGCAGCAACATGGTGTCTCTTCAACTCCATCAACTCTCTCTCTCTCTCCATCTCTGTTTGGATTTCTTGCCTGGCTTTATTCTGTTAAGCCATTGGCCAAAAGCAGCTTCTTTATTAACCAATAGCAATAAAACATATTCACAGCATAGAACCACAGAGTGGTCCCGAGTCAGTCCACAGAGCCGTCCCAAGTCAGTCTATGGAGGGGTCCAGAGTCAGCTTACAGAGTGGTCCCGAGTCAGTCCACAGAGTGGTCCCCAGTCAGTCCACCCTGGTGGTCCTGGAATTCTGTCATGGCAACAGGAAGCTACCAGTGCCTGCTCTGGTGGGTCTTTGCCTGGCATCTATATATGTGGACCTTCCTCTCTAGCCCTTCTTCTCTAGACAAAGTCACCATCTCAAGGCCTAGTAGCGTCATCCTGACATCAAATCTGTCCCCAAATCTGTCTGTACTTCTAGACACCCATGTGGATCTAATCTGGCCTGTCTCCCTGCCTCACAGAGAGGACCAGCACACATGATTCTGAGTACACACACACCACAAACACAACCCTCTTCATCCTTGGTTCCTACCCTGAGGATCATCAAGCTGGCCCTGGTCTTCAGAGCCACAGGTGTGCTGAGGCCTATGACCCCCCACCCCACTCACTCACAGGCAGGGAAGCTGAACTTCTGCAGCTAGACCTTTCCTGGGACCTTGTGATCGGGTGCCATGGCTGAGCAAGAGCAGAACTCAGGACCCTATGTAACTAACAGTGAGACCTGGGCTGCAGTCTCAGGACAGAATGCACTGGTCACATGTTCATCTGATCAGCATGCTCCCCCTCAACACCCCATTTCAGACACCTGCTGGGAGGGTGCAGGGCCAGTTACATAGCTACAGGACACTCCGGCAGGGAGTGGGGTTGAGAGGTGGAAAGGGGCATTTAGAATCTTCCTAAAAGAGTTAAAGTGCCACACTTGTTTACGTTAGGGGACAGCCTTAAGTGCCCATCCTCCTCATCCTCCACCTCCCACCCGCACCACTTCCTTGATCTGTGAACTTCTGGGGATTTGCCTAGAACAGAAGGGGGAGCCCTTCTATCTCATGTGAGAGCTCAGACTTCATATGCACACTACTGTCTGGCTTCACATGGGCTCTGGGAGCCGAATGCAGGTCCAACCACTCACACCACAGGAGCTTTGTCCCCTGAGCCCTCTGCCTGCCTCAGGGATTCCTTTTTGAGCTGACTCAGAATTATAGTGAAAAGAAATCAAGCAAGTGCCGTTTTAAGTAGGAATGAGTAACCAGAAGCAGGCCGAATGCAGGGCTGGGGACGGGTGGACACATTATAGGCCGGACCCACATTCTTAGGGAAGCCACTACCTCAGAGCCAGGGCTTGGGACTTCAGCACCAATGTAGCTGAAACAAGCTTGGGAAACCCGCGGTACTTTACTCAGATCTGTATGTGCTCTGTCACTGAGCCCAGCTGCACACGATCAGGGACAAGCGGCTTTGCTCCGTGGGCTTCCTGCCCAGAACTGGGGGATTCACATATGGGAAGATCTGCACCTCCACCCTACGGGGCCAGGCGTGTAAGCAGAGGCTTCCAGGAGCACTATGTGAGAGGTACCCCAGCTGGAATTAGGGCCCCCGCCCTGTGCTTTGCCTTAAATTATCCCTATCGGCGATAATGGCTCGCACAGCACAGTGGCTTTCTTTAGAGTCTTCACACATGTTAACAATCACCTCCACAGTGTTCACCCCCAGCCTGTCCGGCACCCCCTTTGCCATGCTTGTCTCTCTACAATAGTGGCCCACCTGAGTTCACATGTCTTCTTCTTAGTCTCTGTACATTCACATGGGAGAGGAAAGCACAAGCTGCCCGTCTCGGTCTGGCTTATTTCAGTAAACATGGTGATCCCAGTTCTATTTATTTTCCTGCAAATGACAGTTTTTCTCTTCGTGGCTGAATAACATCACCTGGTACATACGTATCATACCTCTGTTGATGGGCATCTAGGCAGGTTCCACTTCCAGACTCGTGTGAACAGAGCAGCAGTGAACGTGGATCTACAGGATTCTGATTCCTCCCAGGAGGGGCAGAGTTGAGTCACAGATACCACAGCTGCAGTATTCTCAGAACCTCCTTACTTAGCTGGTATGCTACGCTGTGTCCAAACCCAGTCTCAAGGTCAAAGCTACGGATGATTCCGGATCTGGGTGGAAAACGTGACCCTCAACCTGCAGGAACCAGACTGGCCATGGTAGACACCCCAGGGTGGGGGAGACTGTGTGCTCCCTGTCCATAGCAGAAGTACAAGCCCTAGCGACAAGAATCTGTGGATTTGAATTCTCACTCTCCCCTCTTCCACTGAGTGACCTTGGACGAGGCACTGATGACCCTGAACCTCATCATGTGGCTTTTAGAATGATGATTGAGATCCCTCCAATCAAGGACACCTGATCAGGTGGTTCTGAGACAACCAAGGGCATGCCAAGACAGCTCCGAGAAAGCTCTGTCCTGGGGCCTCATGTTCTAAGGCTGCATGACCCCTCTGAGACTCAGGAATTGTACAACGTCCTCCCCTGTCCCTTACAAAAGCTCCTATGGCACAGTGGAGGCCCCATCACATCCGGCACACTGCTGATGCTGTAGTGTGCGGCAGTCCATAACTCCACCAGAGCCAGGGGCTCCTTTACCAGGCCACCGGGGCTACCTGCTCAGGAGCAGAAAACCCCATATAGAGAGCCCCAACATCACCACAGGGTCACTGGGTGACCACATGCAGCCGGTAACTTTCCGTTCATTTCAGTTTGAGCTCCTCTGGTTCCTCCAAGGCTTGAGCATCCCAGACAGCAAGGTGGAGACAAAACACCTGCCCAGCTCCTGACATTCAAGGACCTGCAATGACAGCCCCGTCCTTCACCCATGAACAATAGACTGAACCATGGCAACCTCCACAGTCAAGGCCAGCCTCACTCTGCAGAAACAGAGACAAGCTTCAGGGACTTCCATGTCCCTCCAAGCAATCAAAGCAGGCGTTTGCAAATCTGCTCAGAGCTATGATGGCAGTCTCTGATTCAATAACCCTCCAAAAGCTTGTTAGCAACAGACTGTCTGCTCCTCCCAGAGGCTTCTGGGGAGGGGACTCTATTGACTTTCTGCTTTGATAACCTGGCTGAGCCACGCTGAGGTGACACACTGAGGTGGGGTCACTGACAGAAGTGGGCTCTTCCTTTCTGGCCATCTAGTGAGGAGCAAGGCCCATGTGGGAAGGTTCGTGGTGAACTTTAGCCATCTCAGGGTTTGTGGCCAGGGGCAAGATGCTGAGTGTGGCAGGAAGCACTGCCCCGGCTGTGACCAGTTGAGCTGCACACCGCTTCCAGTCTCTGCTTCCTTCAGGGCAGAGTCTGGTAGCACCTATACTCGAATTCACCACCTGACTCATGACCTTGAGGGGGTTGAAGAGCTGCCAGTGCCCCCCAGCACCCTCCACACTCAGGAAACTGATGGTTCCAGCAGGTGCTCCCTGGCCATCAACTTGTCTCTCTCCTCCCTCCCCACCCTCTACTCCATTTAGCCACCTAGTTAGCTCCTATTCGTACTGCAAAGCCTGGGCCTACATAACCCAGCTTCTGTGATGTCTGCCCCTAACGTGCAAAAAACACTGTTAGCCTACTGAAAACATCTCACAGTATGTCAGGACATGGTCCATTCCCACAGCTACATTGTGGCCTTCTCCAGGCATGCTGCAAGAAACTGAGGGGAGTGGAGGAGCTAGTGAAGGGGTGAATGAGGAAGGGTAAGTCTAAACAGTGGCTTTTCCTGGAGGGGCCGTTACCTAAGCTCACGGGCGCTGGAACCCACGGCTGGACATCCTATAACCATTGCTCCATGAGTCCAGGCTGCTTTCATCATTTCTCTGGCCTCAGTTTCCCCATCTGTAAAACCGAACAAAGTGCTGAGGTAAAGACAGCTCCCTGCCTCCATGGCCTCTGCAAGGTACCTCTTCCCAGGGTGGGTAGCCAGGCCACGGAGGAGGGACTGGGCCTTTTGTTTCTGCACTTTGAAGACATCCCTGTAGAGGTGGTCTCTTTCTGTGCACACTGGAGCTGAGGGTGGCACAGAGGCACAAGGAGGCGCTGGGCCCATCAGCTGCCCTTCTTAGACTTGGCCCTCTCACCACACTGTCACTGTCTTGAGTATCTCATTCCTCAACCCCATGTATCTGTGTAGTCAAATTCCATCTTTCACTTTGGAAACAGTCCACATGAGCCTGTGGTTTGAGGGGTCCCAGGCTGTGAGTTCTACACCCTGGAGACCACAAGGTGAGAGAGAAACAGCACCCAGGGGGATTTGGGGTCAGTGGCCTTCAGAGAGTACTTCTTCCACAGCCCCCAAAGTGTCTGCCACCCATGTGTTTCTTAGCAATGGTCTCTGAGCACTGGGGAAAGATACTTACTGCCACAGCTGCAAGAGCTGCCTGAGCTGGCGGTTATGACATGAAGACACACCTTGGGAGGCCATTTATCTAACGTCTAGAGTTAAAGACACAAGGCAGTGAGGACCAGAAAGTCATTGTCCTGGAACCAACGAGGGTGAGTGCTTGTGGCTACATAGAGGCCCTGAACTTGGGCAGGTGCTATGGCAGCTGGGACTGGGGAGGGTTGGCCTGCATGCCAGCGATCTTCCAGGCCTGCTGGAATGAATGTCACCTGGTGGTGTAGCAACCTAGACAGTAAGCAGGGATAGACAGGGAGCATCCAAACAGGTTCTATTTCCCCAATGATCTGATCTGGCAGAGGCTGTAGAAGTAATCTGTAGCATGAATGGTCCTGTTTGTTGGTGTTTTTGTCCCACCCGGTACCCCACAGCTGTTTAGCCCCAAAGAAAATCACACATAGGTCTCCATAAAATTATAAGGTTTTAGCCTCTCACTGGCTAACTCTCACATCTTGATTAATCCATTTTTCTGATCTATGTTAGCTGTGTGGCTCAGTACCTTTTTCAGTGGCACAGATCACATCCTGCTGCTTCAGTGGTCTGGCCAGGAGTGGGAGGAATCAACTTCCTCCTTCCCAGAAATCTCCTGTTCTCTTTGCACCATTTCTACTTCCTGTCTGGTTTTCCCACCTTTACTTCCTGCTTGGCCAATCAGCATTTATTTAAAACATGATTGACAGAATACATGCAATTCTCCTGAACCAGTAATCCCCCACTTCTAAGCGGGAATAAGGGTAAGGAAGACTCACCACTAGCCCTCGATCCCTGTAGCTGTGCATTTAATGCACCTACCACATTTAATGTATTTTGCTGGTAGAGAATGGACTGGGAATGCAGGATGGTCAAAGAAGAGTTCCTGCGTGTAGCTGAGGTGGCCAGAGGGACACAGGGTGGGGAAGGTTCTGGAGCTTGGGGAGTCCTCTAAGCAGTGGCACAGTGGAACCTTAGTGTTCTCTCTATGTAGAGGGGGGTAGGCGTGGGTCTGGAGAGCATCTCCTGGGATGGTACCATGCTGCTATTCCAAGCCACTTGACTGCTGTCCTCACTGTCCCCCTAACAGGGACCCTGAGGGAGATGGTGCCTGGTGGCCACCCATAGCCAGACAGCCAGAGGTATTGAAACCCGAGTCCCCTCCTGCTCTTTATTCCCAGTTGTACTGACCTGGTGCCCACTAGACTGGGTAAAGGACACGGGTACTGGACCCTGCTCGCCAATATTTCTGGCAGTATGTCCATGCTAAGACCTAAAATGGATGCACTGTGACCTGCAGAGGCTGGATGCCCTATGTGACAGCTGTCTGGCTCAGAGCCCACACCTGGAGAAAGTGGGGCATGTCCTCTTCACCCTTCCCTCATTCTGCTCCAATCCCCCCATCTGACATCCTATTGGACAAGTCAGAACACAATGCAGAGGGTTTGGAGCAACAGCGGACATGGTGTGTACTGGGCAAACAGACATTAAACGAAAGGGTGGCCCTCCACGTGTTGCTGGACTCTCTGAGCCCATCCTAGTCCAAAAAGTGTTTGTGCAAAAGACCTACCTACCCCTGCTCAGTCTGGAATCATCTCCCTGATAGGCATCCTGCCTGTGCGGCCACAGAAATACAGAAAGGGGCAAGCTCGCCCAGCCTCCACTCCTGGCACTGTATCCTGATTGACTCTGAGTAAGGATTGATCCTAAGTCACTGAGGGCAGTTGATTATGAGCCATTCAACCTCAAACAGGGGATCCTGCTGCCCGGTCTCCAAGCTTTGATGAAGAAAGTGGTGGCTGTGTTGCTGCCTCACCCCGGGACTCCTGGAGACTCCTGGACTCCACTAGACTAAATAGAGAGCCAGGTTGATACTGTATGGCAGGCAGCTAGGTAGGTGTTCCCATGGTTCCCACAGAAGGCTGGGCCCACCTGCCTGTTAGGAACAGGTCAGCAATTGCGGAGCAGCTTCCAGAGTATTCCAATCACAGTCAGGAACCCCAGTACGTCCTGACAATGCCAAGGGCATCCAGTGAGTGAGAGCACAGTCAGGAACCCCAGTACATCCTGGCAATGCCAAGGTCAGAAGGTGAGTGAGGGCACAGTCAGGATCACCAGTATGTCCTGGCAATGCCAAGGGCAGCGGGTGACTGAGGGATGCTTTGTTCCCTGTAGCAGGGGATCTTCTAAGGACCAAACTGGTGGACAGTGCCTGCCTCCCAGTCCCTCCTTGATAAATGCAATTGTAGAATTTGCTTTGATAAATAGACCAGACCATCAGTAAACACTGTGCAGACAAGACAGAGAGCAGTAACCCTGTGCCCACAGTTCTGTGGCACACTAGCCCTGCCTTCTTGCCTAGGCCCTTCCATAAGACCTAAGGGCAGATCTGACTCAGACCTGAAACGTAAGCCTGCAGCCTGCAGCTGAGCCCTGCCAGGGACAGCAGAAATCAGCACAAGACTGAATTCCCTTATACCCCAAGTCAAAAAGAGCAGGAAGTGCTATTGTGATGGGTGCACTTCAGAACCCATTTGTTATACAGCTGTAACACTGTAGGAGCTAGCTGATACAATGTATTGCTGTTCATGGGTTCTTATCACATACAATGCCGGGCATAGTCCAGGGTACTAGTCCAGGGTACTAGATAAACAACCGTGTCCCTAAGATTTGGTAACTGTCTTAGTTTGTGTACAGAGAATCACTCCATCACAAAATCCTGTATTTTTCAGAGTCTAACCTTAGACCTTGGCTGCCTATAGTAAGATTTTGAGCAACCGTAACTGTGTTTATCATTAATAACCTTCCCATGATTACACCTTCTCTCACAACAAGAGCCAAGTTCCCTCCTTCTCTAGTGAGGTCAAGTACCCTCCCAGGACCACACGCCCCCATCCACCAACGCTCCAGCCTGCCTCCCCTTGATGTTTGCCAGGAACCAGAGAGAAGTGTTGAATATGTTCTTGGCTACTTTTCCTTGCAACTCCCAGCGGTCCTGCTTACAAACTGAATCAGTTATCAGCTAGTTAGACTGCAGTCCCGGGAGGCACCGCCCGCATACGGATGGGGCACATGCATTATTCAGCGAGGAGCCGGGAGAAATGAGCAGCGCGTCCAGAGCCAGAACAGCAGTGGCAGTAAGGGAATAATTAGCGGGCTGTCACTCGTCCCTGTCACGGCTTCCTCCCTCAACACATGAGGGAAAATAAAAAAATAAATCTTTTCTTTTTTTTTTTTTTTTAAGGAAGAAGGAAAAAGGCAGGGTGGATCATCTTGCTTCCAAGGCAGCTGGTAGGTTAAAATGTGACACCAAAGAAGTCCGAAGCTGGGCTCTGGTTCCGCTCACAAAGCTGTTGCCTGAGAACCACCCCCCACACACACATACACACCCATTATCTTATAGTCTCTCCTTGCTGGCGATTCCCGAGTGTGGCTAGTCTTTCCTTCAGATGTCCACACGTTTCCATAGCACCAGAAATGAATGTCTCCTTGAAGGGGGGGGGGGTGGTCCTGGGAGGGATATGAGGACATAGCGTGAGACACTGGGCGCTGGGCTGCAGAGGCTGGAGGTGACCTTCCAGGAAGAATATGGGATGAGGGTGAAGATCTGAGAGCCCAAAGCCAAGCTGGCTCCTTCAGGGGGCTGTGCAATTTGATTATTCATGAGTTTATGCACAGAAAGGAATCATTTTGCTGCATGACTTCCTCTTTCTCAAGGAAGCTATTTTTATTTATCTATTAATATCTTGCTGGAATGTTTTGGGGGGTGATGCACGCCGTTTTGTCATTTGAGGTGTGAAGGTCCAGGATGCGATAAGAATCAGTGACACCCCACCAGAAGAATAGCCCCATGCCATGACAGGAGTAGTGGGAGGGCCCATGATGGCTTTGTGTTTGGTCTGTGCCTCTGTTCCCCGCCTCCTCCAGACATGAGACCTTGGCTTTCTGCCCTTCTGATGCTGTAGGACTCACCTCAATGGGACAGCAGCTGCTTTGTATAAGAAGGCTCAGAAAACCGCTGCAGGAACAGGAAGGCGGAGAGGAAGACCGACACTGGGATCCTGAGCAAATCAAAGAGCCAGCAGATGCTAGGCTGAGCTCTAGGGTGGCTCCCACCTGGTAAACATGTCACCTTCATATGAATTCCTCTGTTCCCTTATGTATGGTAAAGTTCTCCCTGGGGTGGGAGATTTTGTCCTACAGAGTCAGAGTTAAAGGGAATGGTTCATGAGCCCAGACTTAGAAAGACCATATCAGGCACACCATTGCTTATCTACCCCGACCAGGGCAGACATTACTAATCCACGCTAGAGCACTCAGCACCCAGATGGCCGTCTAAGCCTTAGGCATCTGCTAATGAGAGACAGGCACTATGGAAAGGGGTCTAGGAGATCACATATTTATGGATGTTAGAGGAAGCAGATCCTTAGGGGAGCGGGAAATGATGGCACTTGTGGAAACAGATTGTACTTGGAAACAGCCAAGGAGTTCTAGAGAGGAAGATTGTGGACTGGAGTTGAAGTAGCTGTGACCTCAAGCAGGGATCTCGGCTGTCACATGTAAGAGGCAGGTGGTGGGGTAGATTCCATGGGGAGCAATGCGGAGACTCTAACAGGGTGCCCCAAGTCAAGTACTGGGTGTAGTGTGTGTGCCCTCAGCCTGCTTCCTGCTCTGGGCCCACCACTACCTTCCTACATGTGGCTCCCTAGCAGTCTGGACTAGATTAGCACTGTCTGCTTGGGCACGGGTTAAGAAGGCTCTGCTCTGTTTGCTGTGGTCTCTTATAGCCAGCAGACACCTGCCCAAACCCATTGCCACCCCTGGCGATCGTGGCAAGTCCTATAGGGAAATTAATCTTTCTTTAAACTCTGCTTCCATTTTTTATCATGACCTTTCCTCACTGTCTCCAGCAGCCAGCACAATGGTTGACATATTAATAGGATCTTCATGTAAATGTCTGCTGAATGAAAAAATGGTTTGCTGTGTGTCTCTTGGAAAGTCTAACCCCTCTCTGGGCCTGATGTTATGTAGTCAACCCAAGCTGACTCATTGCATTTATTTATTTACTAATTCACTCATTCATTCACTCACTCACTCACTCACTCATTCGTGTGTGTGTGCGTGTGTGTGTGTGTGTGTGTGTGTGTGTGTGTGTGTGTGTGTGTTTGATGTGTTGGAGGAGGTACACATGCCATATGTCATGGTGTATATGTGGAGGTCAGAGAACCAACTTGAAGGAGTTGGTTCCACCATGTGGCTTCTGGGACTGAACTCAGGAATCAAAGGCGGATTCTGATACCTCTATTTCTTGTATTATTGATTCTAAAAAATCCTTTCTTTCGGGTCCTTATTTCCATGCAGAGGCTCCCAACACTTCCTTCATGGGACCCTGTAATTCCCAGCATCCCCCCTCCTCCCTGTGTCTCCTAGGGCTCTGCATGGGGAACTGCCAGAAGATGGGCCAAAGGGAGGAGAGTGCCAACGGGCCTCAGGACACCATCACCAGGAGGAACAGGAGGCTGGTGGCAGAAACAGGACAGCTTGACTAGTGGCCAGCAAAGATATTTGCAAAAAAACTGAATAGCCAGGTGAGGTGAACAGCGCCCAGGATAGACCACTTCTTGAGGACTGAGGGTGTAGGGTCACCACACACCACACATGGTGCTAGCCAGGCAACTGCTGTAGCCCTGTGACTGGGGCCTTCCCAAAACTTGTATTAGATGTGATGGTTGGTCAGCTTGATGAAATTTAGCATCACCATGGAAACAGAACTCTGATCATTTCTGTGAGGAAGTTCAGACTGGATAAAAACAAGAGATCAGCTGAGCCCCAGCACCCGTCTCCTTCTGAGGATGGACTGTGACCTCTGCCTGCACTCCTGTCCTCAAATCATAAACCAGAATAAATCCTCGATTGCTCCTTGTCAGGCATCTGGGGTCCCAGTCTATGCCGCGTGATCTGGTACGGTGTCTTTGGGGATGACAAGGATGTCTGTCCAGCACGGGATTGAAGTGTGTGGGCTGATGGCATCCATGTCCACTGATCCCTGCAGACAGCACTGGGTGTTTCATGGATATAGAGAGTGTGTAATATCCATATTGCAGACTTAGATATACCGTGGGGTGCAGACACATTTTCTTGCTTAGAATAAGAACACTGTCCTAAAAAGTGACTTTGTAAAATTAGATCAAAGGAAAGTATTAGAGACTCGATTACTGCAAACCATGGGGCGATCTTGGACTACAATATAATCTCATTATCATTCTTGGTTTTTCAGTCTTCTCTGTAAAATGGGGTGAAGGCTTCTAGGAGCCCCAGAGGTGCTGAGTTGATACTTCAAACCCTTAATAGCACAGTGCTAGGTAGCTGGCAATCTTCTGAGCTTGCAGTGTTGTTGTTTACTGAGCATCTACTGTGTGCCATCCAATTGACTCTATCGTGAGCCTTTGGGGAGCTTCGTACTCTCCCCATTTTACAGATGAGGACTTTTGAGTTCTGAGGGGTTGAGTCCTTTGGCACAGGTCACCCAGCATACTACATCTGTCAACCTGTAAGAGTATTTCTCAGCCATAAAAAAAAAAAAAAGGATTTCTCCCATGATATGTTACTCCCTGACTGGATGCATGTAGCCCTGTATCTGACTATGAACATGCAGACAAGTAGAAGGTGCCTTTCCTTCCTGTTAGAAGTCAGAACACTGGCAGCTCAAGGTGACATCAGGAACCCTCAGTTCTCCTTGGAGGAGAAAGTTCTCTTGGAAACTGAGCCCAGAATCTCAGAATCCAGGAGTGGCAGGAGCATGGACGTGGAAATGTGACTGTCTTCACTGTCAACTCCCCTGAACTTGGAGTCACCGAGGAAACTCTAGGTGTGTCTATGAGCAAGTCTCTAGATTGGTTAACTGAGGTGGGGAAACCCTCCCTGAATACAAACACCACTGTCCCATGGACTGGGCTGCCCTAGAGTGAATACAAAGGGGAAGCGAGCAGAACCTCAGCCAGCACTCCTTGGGCAGCTCCCCGACTCCCCAAACAGGACTCTGCTCTGACGACACACCCTCTCTCCGGGAACCAAATAATAAGATTTCTCCCTTAAGCTGCTTCTGTCCGACGTTTTGCTGCAGCAAATGAGAAGAAGCTTACCATCATCCTGTCCAAGCAGCTTTCTAGACAGCCACTGTCATTCAAGGAGCAGCATGTCCTCTGTCACCTGGAAATGGCAAATGCACCATCAGACTGCAGCTGCCTCCAGGAAGGCTGGGACACCCAAATCTGGATGACGGAGCAGGAGGCAGAACAGCACCGCCTTGAGTGCCCAAGGTTCAGCAGTGTTCGTTAGTGTTAGTCAGTCCTGGACCAGGTGTCAGGGCTAGTCGGAAACCCACAGGCGACTGTGGAAGTAGGAACAGTGGGAGGCATGTAAATAAGGATTCAGCAGTCATCCAGACACTGAGCCCCACCCCCGGGTGACCCGGAGAGAGTCATTCTACATCTCCCTGCTCACTGCCTCCTCTATAAATCGCCACTAATTTCATTCTTGGGAAAGCCTGGGAACAGCAGGTTCTAAATTCCATTTTTCTTAGTTCTGTTGCTGTGAAGAGACACCATGACCAAGCCAACACTTACAAAAGACATTTAACTGGGGACTGGCTTACGGTTTCAGGGTTTAGACCATTATCATCAGCAGGGACCTTGGAGACATGCAAAATGTTAAGGCAGTAGATAAAAGCTACATTCTGACCCTGAGAAGAGACACACAAGGCTTGGCATGGATGCCTGAAACCTCCAAGCCCATCCCCAGGGACACACTTTCTCCAATGAGGCCACACTTTTTAATCCTTCTAATCCTTTCAAATAGTGCCACTCCTTGGAGACTAAGCATTCAAGTAGATGAGTCTATGGGGGCAATTCTTATTCAAACCAACAAACATATCCCCCTCTCCAGCCTGTCTTTGGCTGAAGGCGGACTCCTATAAGGCAGGTGGCCTGTCCCTCAATCCCAGGCACCAGTGGGTCAATGTGAGACCCGCCAGAGGTGGCGAGAATCAGGCTCCTGGCTCCTTTTTCTACGGAAACAACCTTTGCTCATCCCGGCTTTTCCAGTTCCCCTCTCCTACAGCGACCCTGGGAGAATTGTTTGAAATCTGAACAGTTCCGCAAGCAGATAGGGTAAGCTGAGGCGACACCTTCCTGTGCCTCCCTGATTTGGGAGCATGGGTGTGAGATGTGGCAATGTCCTGTATGAAAGGCCTGCAGGCCAGCCACAGCTTCCAGGGAGCCACCTCAACTGTAATTCTTGGGAGAATTAAAAGCAGGCATGGTCCCTGTTAGGCGAACTCGTGTCTCTGCAGCTGAGCTTGTCCTGTTCTGTCTGACACTGACACTACCAGCTGGCCCGTACTGGCCCTTCTCAGAGTGCCAGGGTAGCATTTTACCAGCGGTTTGTGAGCAAAGGGGCCCGCAGGCAGTCTGAGAATGCCAGGAGGGTGGGTACTCTCTTAATCTTCCTGAGCCAGCTCCTCGCTGCGACTTCATTTGTCCCTCACACGTGACACACAGTAGGAGTTTTCTCAGAGGCAGCTGCTTTGGGTTCCACCCCTCTCCTTTGGGGCAGAGTGAGTCAGGAAGTCCCTGCTTCCATGATGACTGACAGGAGCACATGATCCAGGAAAAGCCTATTAACATATTCCCACCCTCTGAACACAGTGATCCAATCAGACGTGGGTTGGGAACTCAATATGCAATCAATAGTACATCTCAGGGACAGCTCTCTGTTGAAGACCCTCTTCTCCCCCTTCCTCCATGCTGGGTCAGGAGATGCAGAGCCCTGGGCCACAAGGAAGAAAGAGTTAGATGAGCCCAAGAAGGGAGGTAGGCAGGTAGGAAGGGACACTTCCTTGGTGAGTGGCAGCGTGGAGCTGCTGGACCAGGCGCCACCTGAAAGATGAAACATTAGCTTTTCTGGTACACAAGTCTAGAGCCTTCATTTTTTGAAAAGTTAATTTGAATCAGGTTTCCAATTCCTGGCAAAATAAACGGTCCTAGTTGGTACACCAGTTATAAAAGAGGAGCCTGGGCCTCCTGTGAGCTCTTTCTGTCTGCCTGCACGGAGAAACAGCCAACATTGGTCCTGCCTAGCACAGGGAAGGTGAGGGATGTGTCCTTGTGTGTGCTGGGCTCTTTTAGAAGTCCCTGACCCCTGACTCTTCAGCAGAGGAGGAATCTAGAAGCCTCCTGGATGCAAGTGGGCTTGCAGAGAGGAGGGACAGGGAAAGGAAGGGAGCTGGGGGAGGGAGCTGCTTGCTCCTTTTGGTGCCGGCTGCTCATAGCATAAAAATATGCAAATTTATTCAGAGAGGCTGTGTATGGTGCAGGCAGATATGAAGAGAGGAAGGAGGAAATACACCTCCCGTGTTGGGGACTCTGCTCTAACGGGGGCTTCTTCAAACCCCATCTGCTGCACTCCTCCCATCTCTAGCCTCCAGGGTCCAGGGCACTGGGTGCAGTCTCCCTGCCCTCCAGCACCCACCAGGGCCCCTTCCTCTGAGATTACTCTCGGCCCAACATAGATTCTGAAACACCACAAATTAGGTTGGGCTGTGGGCTGGACTGAGCAGCCCCAATGGCTGACTATCATCCTTAAGACAAGATGCCCCTCTAAGGCCTCATGACCAAGACCTTTGAAGTCCTGATCTACAGGCCCATGAGTCCCATGCCCAACCTCATTTCCCATCTCCTAGAAGACTCCTAAGGCCACTGACCCATGAGCTGCTTCCAGAGTCCAGTGCTAGCCCCGTCCACATAAGAAGGCCTGCTGTTCCCTACACTCTGCTCAGAAGACAGTGCCATCACATCATAGCCTTCATCCCAGCTTGGCACCACACTCTTCTCCGTCCCTGTAATTAAGGAAGGTTGAAAGAGTACCAGAGGAGAGGCACAGCATGAGAGAGGAGGATGCTACCTGACAGCCTAGTTTTGCTCTCTATGTGAACCTCCCCCAGGATTCCCCACCGCCCCTACCAGCCAGGCATTCCATCTTGACTGCTCCATTTCACAGATGACCAGAGTAAACCACACAAGCAAATGGTGGGATCCATTGCTGGTCTGTGGTACTTAGCTAGAAGGAAGTAGGCTGATGTACATCCCAAGCTGACACAGCACATTCTCTGCGTGTGGTATTGAATTAGAGGTCGGACAGTTATTAAACAATGTCGCCTACATTAAGGAGTTAAAGTCTCATGGTCCTGATACAGAATAGTTTGTCTCCTTCGCTTAAACTTGCACTCTATGAGTGTCAAGTTGGGTTATTTGTTCATTCCTAAATCCCAGTTGAATGAATAGCTGGATGGAGGTTGATAATCAGGCAGATAGAGGAATGGACTGATGGTTGGGTTGATGGGTAGGTAAATGGAAAATGGGTGAATAAGTGGGTGGGTGAATGGGTGGATACGTGGATGAGTAGATGGGTGGATGGGTGGATGAATGGGTGGATACGTGGATGAGTGGATGCATGGATGAATGGGTGGATACGTGGATGAGTAGATGAGTGGATACGTGGATGAGTGGATGCGTGGATGATACGTGGATGAGTGGATGGGTGGATGAATGGGTGGATACGTGGATGAGTAGATGAGTGGATGGGTGGATAAATGGGTGGATACGTGGATGAGTGGATAAGTAGCTGGGTGGATGAATGGGTGGGGGGATGAGTGACGAGTGGGCAGGTGGATGGACAATGGGTGAATAGAAGAATGGGCAGGTGAGTGGATGATCTGTAGATGGATGGGTAGATGGGTTGGAAGAGGCAAATATGGAGGAGATCTAGTTGGAAAAATGGAGCAGCAGCTAGAAAGATGTCTGGAAATGGGTGGGTAACCATAGAGAGGCACAGTGAGGTTCTCACAGGGAGTCCACCACTGCAGAAACACTTGTGTTGCTGTACCCACCAGGGCTCTGTGAATGCTCCCTGAACACAAGCCCCATGTTCCAAGTCTCCTCTACCCAGTCTGCTGGCTCTTAGGTGCTTGCTGTGCACCTCCCAGCTCCACACAGGGCCGGCACCCTGTGAGCACATTCCGGACACCAGGTTCCCAGGAGATAAGATGCAACCGAGGAGAAGAACACAGTCACCCCACAACACACAGCGCTCCACAGCCTTGCCCACCACTGCTGTCTGCTTTCTAAATAAACCCGAGACAGAGCCATGTGGGGTTACAAATCAGCCGGAAATCAAATGCTAACATGTAAATAAATTGCAAATCAGCTGAGAAATTGGTTTCATTTTGAGACGATAAAGCACATTTCTCCTGCACTGATTTTGTAAGGTGCCCCTTAAGAATTGTAATATTCCTGTGCGGTAATGATAAACATTAGTGAGTTGCTTTAGAAATGAAAAACTAGACAGCCTCTGGGGATTTGAAAAACATATGCACTTCAAATTTGAAAATCCAATTTAACTGTCCATTATAAGGAGAATAAAAAGGTAAGGATAGGATAATTTCGCAGTTACACAGCGTTTGACTAAATCTGATTCCACGATGACAGACACACTTTAAAAGCTACAAGCCCGAATGCAAGCAGACAGCAGATCATTTATTTATGATTGTAATCTACCTGCCGTCTAACAAGTTAGCGACGGGGCCGATGGCTCCCCGACTCTGGGCACGTGTGCACGCTTGTCAGCCGACATGCTTAAAAACACTTCTCCGGGAATTCCTGAGGGAAACAAATACAGGACAGAAAACAAAAGAGATTTACCCAATGGCAGCTGCGAGTTTACAAAGTTTAGGAGAAGCTGTTCTCCCCGCCTCTCCTGAATTTTTTAAGTGACATTGGAAGAAGACACTTGTGTATGAGCATGTGTACACACCCATGTTTACATTTAATATGATGCTCAGCATACGTGCTTGTGGGGTAGCAGGTCTGTCTGCTGCTGGAAACACAAGGGCAGGATGCAGGGTTAGTTCTCCCCACACGGAACCTCACTTTCTATTCTGTCAGCATGTCTGCCATGGTGTCTCTACTCCCTGCTTACACTAAGACCTCAAATTCAAAATCTGTCTCCTCAAAATCTGCTAGGGTAGCCCCAGAAGCAGGCTTGCGGGTACTGCAAGGAAAGATCAGAGGCCTTAAGCCTGGACATGTTGCAAGATCCGCACAGAAATGAGCAAATCTAGGCTTCATTCAGTGCATAGGTCATCAATTGTCCACAGGAAAGAATCCTGGACCATGGCTGAGGAAGCTGGGGAGGCTGTGGGAGGCTGTGGGAGGCTGTGGGAAGCTGGGGAGGCTGGGGAGGCTGGGGAGGCTGGGGAGGCTGTGAAAAACTCTGGGAGACTCTGGGAGGTGGTGGGAGACTGTGGGAGGCTGTGGGAGACTGTGGGAAGCTGTGGGAGGCTGTTGGAGGCTGGGGAGGCTCGGGAAGGCTATGGGAGGCTGGGCAGGCTCGGGGAGGCTGGGGGAGATTGGGAAAGGTTGGGGGAGACTGGGGAGGCTGGGGAGACTATGGGAGGATGAGCCTTTGAAACTTTGAAATCTACTGAAGTCTCATAGAAAAATGAATGAACCAGGTAACTTCATTACCATATCTTTTTAATCTGGCTAATAAACAAGTCTCAGCTGGGATTTAAGTTATCCATGGTCACAAACCTAAGACATGGTGGAGCTTAGACCCTGTAAGCATGGCACCTGCCCCATGTGCATTCAATCAAAAGCAATGTTTACTGAGCACGCAGGGTGCACCACTTGCTGCCGGAGGCAGGAGAAGTAGAGTCTCAGGTCAGACACCAAAGTCCTGCCTCTGTGGCCAGACAGAAAGTAAGAAAAGGAAGAAAGATGGTGTGAGTTTGTACTGAGGAGAGAGAAAGATACTGGGTGAGGGGGTGGATACACCATGAGGAAGGGTCTCTAAGGAGGTGGCCAGACTCAGGTGACCACAGAGACAGGCTCCTGTGGAGGTCACTGAAGAGAGATGAAACAGAAATACGAGAGTCCTGGGGTAGGAGTGGAGCATGGTTCAGGCAACAGAAGAGCCAAGCATAAAGCTGCAGTGTAGCCTGGAACAGGCAGGGCAAGAAACAGCATGGGCTGAAATGGCCTTCATCCACAACCCACAGGGCCCTGTGTAGGTATCTAGTCAATACTCAGAAACTCACCCATAATCCTTACAGCCTCTCAGACATCAGGGTGAGCATCGTGCAAGCAGGGCAAGGAATGTGTTGTCTTTGCAAACACAAACAGAGGGAGGGTCAAGTAGCTCCAGTGGGTGACCCAGGTTTGCCGTAGCCACAGCAAATCAAAGCTACACACAGAAACACCCCCTGTGACATTAAGAACAAAGAGAGGAAAGACTTTTGAAACCTCTGAGGCCCAGCTCACTCGGAATTGGTGAGTATTCAGACTTCTGTTAAATGAGGAAGAAAGGAAGAAAAGGAGTATGATTGAACTTCCTGGAGGGGCCCTGACAGATGCTTCAGTACAGGCACCGTCATTTTTGTTACCCCACATGCGTGGAGCCTCGAGAACCTGCTACCACCAAGTTGCAGGGAGCCATCATGCCTGCCCAGGTCCTGGCCACTGCTTTCAACAGCTCATGTCCCTGTGTTTCTGACACAAGATTTGGGGCTGTAAATACACGTCCCAATGGCAGAACAGCTCGCTCACTCGGGTTCTTGTAAATCTTCGCTAGTGACCCATTCGGATCCATGAGATCTGGTGCTTGTTTGAGCTGTACTCCGTCAGCACTTGTCACCCATGAGTTTGCGTGAGATTTGATCAGACTTGCACAAAGCCGGGCAGAGCCTGTGTGGAACTGTCAGATGAAATAATTTATCGGTGATGACTGTGTGAATTCGTAAATATTTATGAATTCACAAGTTATAAGTGTGCAGCTTGCAGGAGGGAGCGATCCCAGCTCACCAAGTCGCAGATTACAATGAATATTCACAGAAACCCCAATCTGCCAATATTAGCTCTTTGTGCTTACGGTAAAGCTCTGCCTCAGATTGTAACCCTTTCTGCGATGGAGTGTTTGAGGGAAAAGAAGTGGATCAAAAGGAATGATCTCCCCAATAAAAATAAAAATATTGTACTGCTATACGGAGCCTGAGTGGGTCTCCCGTGTTGCTGGCTGAGCCAGGTTTTGACCGAATGGGATGGAAGGAGCTCAGACCGCAGCCAGTCAAAACGCCCATTGTTTTCATTCTTCCCAGCTGACCTGATCGTTGGAAGACCTCTGCCAGACTCTCAACCCCTCTTGGGTCCTACCAACAGCAGCCTTGTCCAAATTTGGTCATGGGCTAAATTTACCTCCCTAATGACATGTCCTGTTCTTTATGGTTGCTGGGAAGGCACAAGGCTGAGCCCACTGTCTTTGCTGAAAATATCAGAAGACATTTTGGCAGTGTGAACCAAAGAGGAGCACTGGGTGTGGGGAGCAAGGTCAGAGAACCATAGGAGCAGCTGTGTACTCCCAAGAGGCTGTGGCAGGGCACTATGTGTCTCCCAAGAACACTATCTAGGTGTGACCTTGACCAAAGATGAGCATTCCTGTGACTCAGTTCGTGCTCCTGTAAAATGGGGTCCTGGCAGAGCCTTCTTTAGAGGGTTCCCTCATCCAGGATGGCGAGAACTAATGTCTGGATTCATTTAGAAGTGGATGACAATGAATATTCTATCTTTGACAATCAATTCACAGAGCAGAGCTGAAACCCACCCAGCCCCAGGAAGGATCGGCAGAACCAGGAAGATGAGGGTCAGGCATCCAAGCACTGTGAGACTGGAGATGGATGTGTTCACATGGAAGTATTGGAGACAGTGACTCAGAGGACCCTTGAGCTCCTATGTCCACCAGGGGCCCAGGGAAATCTGTTCTAGTTCCCAGAACTGTGAGTGACCAGAATCTGTGGACCACCACAGCAGCACCCCAGCCTGTATCTGTCCTCTGTTTTTCTTGAGAGGAGATCTCTAGCTAGTGATGGCCTTGAACTTCTATGTAACCAAGGATGGCCTTGAACTCATATGTATCTAAGGATGGCCTTGAACTCCTGCCTTCCCAGTCCAAGTGCTAGCACTGCGTTTGTTCACTACTGCACAGCTTATATGGGGCCAGGACGCAAACTGGGTATTCCCCACTGTTGTGCAAGCACTCCACCTGCTGAGCTATATCCCCGGTCCAAAGACCTAACTCCCCTTAGCTCAGTCTCCACCGACAGCACTGGCTGGGAAATGAAGGCTCTGGAGCCCAGGATGCCACCTTCTCCAGGAGAACTGGGACTTTGGAGAGACCCTGTCCCAGCTGCTTGCTATGCTTTCAATGACCTCCAACATCGACCTGGAATTTTAACTCTAATATGTCTTCATTACACAGGCATTTTTGTCTCACTTTGCAGATGAGCAAAGAGGCCCACAGATTTGCTATTAGCCTGAAGAAAAGTAACTTTGAGACTGTCTGGGGGTGAACATCCCAAACAGCATCTTTTCCAATAGGCCTTCTGACCAGGGAAGTGATGTAATTTCCCAAACAGCTGAGAAATACCTTCCCATTGTATCAGTCGGTACAAGTAGTTGAAGTTCAGAGACATGAAGTGGTCCAAGAACACACATGTGGAGGGGAGGCAGGATTACAGGTGAGCTGCTGGGCATGATTGGTCCTCGGGTTCCAGATGGATGGTACCACCCATGTCCTGCCCACATTCATTGTGCACTTCACAAATATTTATCAGATAATTTTTTTTAAAGTATCAGTCTTTCCAATCCTTGGAAACCTCCATTTATAAACAGACATGTCAGAGGGCAACTATTCATATACTCAAGATGTCTTTATTTAATAAAAAGGCTTTACATCAGAACTCCTTTAAATAGAAAACCCTCAGTGCATTTAAAAATATAAGTCCGTTTATAGCTCGGAACCACACGTCTTCCAGACATCCTCACTTGAGTAAAGAGAGCAGGGTTTGCTCCTCATGCAGAGGACTGCTGCATCTTCCCACAGCAGCACCTGAGCACCTGGTGGGTACTGGTTACTCTGGGAGGAGCTGGAGTTCAGAGGTCAGCATGGGGGCACCCAGCCTAATGAAAGGGGTAGAAAGAGTGCCTCGGTTTCCCCACTTGGGGCTGGGTTGACACTTTACAACAACACAGACAAGGGTCCACTGCCTTCACTCCAGGTCTGCTAAGAAGCAAGACTTTCTTAAAGGAGGGCAATGTGGACCTGGCTTTGCGGGATGAGTGAAAGTTCAGCAGTTAGCAATCCCCTGCGTATCAGGCTGCCTTCCCAAGGTGAGGTTGATCTGTTTGCGTGTAGAGATGTGATGGTCCCTGAGCTCCTGAAGCAGTGACTGCAGACAACCATAGCTCTGGTACTTTATGCACACGTGTGTTACTCACTTTTCTATTGCTGTGATAAAATGTCACAACCAAGGCAATTTACAGAAGAAAGAGTTTGTTTGGGTTTATGGTTCCAGAGGTATTAGAGTCCATCTCCATCGTGGTAAGCAGATATAGCTACAGGATGGCACGGTGATGTAGGGGCAGGCATGGTGGTTAGAGCTTAAATCCTGAACTGCAGGAAGCAGAGAGAAGGAACTGGGCATGGTGTGGGCTTTTGGAACATCAGTGACACACTTCCTCCAGAAACATTACACCACCTAAGCCTCCCAAAACAGGGTCACCAACTGAGGACCAAATGCTCAAACAACCAAGGTTATGTGGGACATTGTCTTAGTCACTGTTCTATCTCTGTGAAGGGACACCACGATTACAGCAACTCTTATAAAGAAAAACATTTAAATGGGCGTGGCTTACAGTTTTAGCCCATTATCATCATGGTGGGGAACATGATGGCATGCCAGCTGGGAGCTAAATGCTGATGCATAGGGAGAAAGAGAAAGAGGGAGGGAGGGAGACCCTGGGCTTGCTTGCTTGCTTGGCATGAGCTTTTGAAACCTCAAAACCCACCTTCAGTGGCACACTTCCTCCAACAAAGTCACACCTCTTAATCTTTATAATTCTTTCAAATAGCGCCACTCCCTGGCGACTAAGTATACCTTGTCTATGAGCCTATGGGGTCCGTTCTAATTCAAACCATCAAGCACACTACACTGGGGCCTTTCACCTCACTTTTATGCTGTCTTGGTTGGTGCCCAACACAACACTGTGGGGTGAGGATGGCATGTATGCTGGAACACTGTAGGTAGTAGAGGCATTGGCATGGCCCAAAAAACGCCCAGCTCCTTCTAGCTCCTTTTGGAGAATGTCTACTATGCCTTAAAGGAAATCAGAAGCCCTTATATCTTGATCTGTAGGCAGACCCTGAAGTACCAGGACCTGGTTCCAGAGACTCTGGCTGTTGTGCCTGTCACAGACAGTTTTCACCAGGTCCGCCAGTCCCTAGCGTCTCACCCCCATTCCCATGTCAAGTGACCAGACTGCTCCCCACTGTTCCTTTCACAAAGCCTATAGGTGACATCTTCTCATTACAGCTTTGCTGGTTTGCTTCATTCTGCTCTCCACCAAGAACCGTCACTGGGTCATAGAGCAGGCACCGTGTATAAGAGGAGGGCAGACCACCGAGAAAGAGAAAAGAAGAGTTGTGGACATGGCTCAGCTGTTGCTTCATTTGCCTGGCATACCCAAAGCCCTGAATTTGAGTCCCAGCATTGCACAGGCTAGGGGTGGTGGCCCAGCACTTGAAAGGTAGAGGCAGGAGGATCAGAAGTTCAAGATTATCCTCAATGCATTGAGGGGTTAAGGCTAGCCTGGGCTAAATGAGCCTTTGTCAAAAACAAACAAGAAAAAAAAAGAAAGAAAAGAAGAAGGAAAAGAAAGGAAAGAAAAAAGTTGGAATTCAAAATGAACCTGAGATGGGCCCCTCCTTGTCCTGTCAAGCGCTCTTTTGTACAGAGCCCTTTCACCGCCTGAGAAAGCCCAGGCAACCTCGTGCAGCCTCCTGACGGGAAGACTGCTGACCACGTGGCTGAGACACACAGAGCTGGTGTTGTTTGAGGCAGGCCCAGGCCACATCTACCTTCCATTCTTAACTTGAAGTAGAGGTGAGGCCCACATATAGTCGAGAGCACGGGGGAGTGGCCATCTCTGGAGTGTCCATTGTAGTTCACGGGAGACGTGAGGAAATTTTGCAAGTTGACAGGATGGAGAGCTTCAGTTGTGAGCCATAGCCTGTCCTACACCTGTGAGAACCATGTAAAACACGGAGGAGGTCTGCCCAGGGAGAAGTACAGGGGACAGGACTCATCACAGCATAGGCAAACGGTTCTGCCAGAAGGCAGAGCCCTTTTCTCTTGAGGTCTGAGAACAACCCTTCTCAGAGGGCCTCAAGCCTTGCAGGCTGCCAGTCCAAGTTCCTATGTACACCGTGGGGAGCAGGACCCCCAGATGGGCCTCCGAGACTGTCACTCCTTTCCCACGGCCCACAGCCTAGGACAAAGTCATGCTCCAAACGCTCTGACAAGTCCTGTAATCACAAGCTTTGTTCCCGGAGCCAAGGCAGCAGAAATGTCGCCATTGCCAAGGGACTGTCCCAGGCCTGCCATGATGTGCTTCCCACTTCCCTCCCCGCTCATGCCCTGTTCTTCTCCACTGTTCTCTCTGCCTGCTGCATTAGTTTGGTATTTCTTGCTGGTTTTGTTGCCTGTCTCTCTCAGAACAGCAGCCAAGACTACAAATTGGGGGCTGTTTTAACGACCACGGCCTTCTGGGTGCTGACAAAGTATTGGGAGAAGGAGGAAGGAGAAAGGACAGAGGACAGACGGAAGTGGAGGAGCGGACAAGGGGAGCATCTTCCCATGGGTGCTGGGCAGGCGGGGAGAAGGAGGAAGGAGAAACATGAAGGAAACAGGAAGTGAGGATGGGAAGGAGGCAGCGAAAGGAGATTGAACGGGGCACACAGATAGATGGAACCATGTTGGCTTCACTTAACACAAGAGAGCTGGTGTGATGGCTTCTATGAAGATGCAGGAGGATGTTTGCATGCTCGAGATAAGGATGAGAATAACCACTGTTCAGCAATGGTTTGGAGATACTGAGGGCCGCCCCGACCTCTGCCAGAGAGACATATGTTTGGGTCCTTCAGCAGCCGGGACCCCAGGGACAGGACGAAGGAATCTGGAGGTGTTATGGCCTCTCTCTGTGAGCCATGGCACCATGGTCTCTCCATGCAGATGGTGGTGTTCGGCTGCCATCGTCTCTGACTGATTTGTGGGTGTGGAATCCTGGCTCTGAGAGAAAGCGTGTTTTCAAACCTACTAACGCATTTTCACCATCCTGCCCTGACAAAGGGGAATCCCGAGCAGGATCCGTCCACCAAACTCAGCTCACGATCGCAAGAACGACCTCCACAATGGGTTCAGAACTCATCTAAGAGGAATGAAGGGCAGGAAGAGGGGGAGACCAGGTGACTGGTGAGGTCACTGGGACCCCATAAACAGTGTACCCCGGTTCTTTGATCCAGTCCCTCTCCTGCCTTGGCGGCAATGGCTCAACACACTCGTCACTCTTTAGGGCTTACTTCCCATAAAGTCACATGGCTCTATGTACTGCTCTCCCTCCCTCACAAGGCGATGAAGGGTTTTCCTGAGGCAGAGAAGAACTTTCTATGTCTGTCTTTCCTTCCTAATTCTCTTCTCCTCAGCTCCTCCCCTACCCGAGACAGGACTCCTGGCCTAAGCAGAGATTCCATCCCTTCTAAGAGAAATATTACCTCCAAATTTGGAAGCCCCAGGAAATCTCATTTTGGGATTGGAAAACTGGCCCCTGGCTGATGGAGAAAGGCCAGGAGGATCCAGAAGGTTCTGCAGGATGAGGCAGGGGGCCAGGAGGGGAAGGGCATGCCTAGTGTCCTCCCACCTCCACCATCACATCCTCAATCTGTAGGATTGTCTTCACTTCATCAGACGGAGCTGATGAGTGTGGGAAACTGAAGACGGACATTGATCAAGCAGTGCCTTTAAAGAGGCCTAAGAAGAGGAAGTAGACCTGGTGCGGGTGAGGAGGGGGAGAGGGAAACGGGAGGAGACAGAGAGAGCCAGACTCAGGCTGGGGGTACAGAGTCACAGCCAGCCACTCAGTCCCCCAAGTCCCCTGGAATGAGGGAGGGTTTATCTCACCAGGAACAGCAGCTCAGCCACTGATCTAATCAAATTATTCAGCATTAAGAACTGCCAAGACATTCCAGGACTTCAGCTCCCGGAGCCCCAGTTGGGATCAAATGCTAACCAACGTCGCTGCGATATTTATTCCCACTGTCAGCTGCTGGTTGCTTGTTTTCCGAGAGCTGCATACTAAACCAGAGGCCCTGAAGGGATGGGGATGAGGGTGAGGGGCTGTCTGGAAGCAGCACAAGCAGGTAGGCATGACAAACACTCCCAGAACCCAGCACAGGGCCCATAACTGCCTTTCAAAATGTCCCCATCTGTCTCTAATCCCTCCCTAAACCATCCCTAGACCACAATCCTCCATTACCTTCCAAGACCTTTTCAGGACAGTTAGCTGAGGTTTGGAGCTGAGATGCTTTCCTTCAAAGTTGTGAGTGATCCCAGGTGGGTAGCTCACCTGTCTGAGCTCCTGTTCCATCCCCTGTGACATGAGGGCCACTTGCTGTGTGTTTGATAAGAAGAGAGTAACGGGAGTGGCTTGTGGGGCCTGCTGCAGAGACACTGGCTGTGTGGCTTTGCTAAGGCTGCTTACCCTCTCTGTGTCTCAGTTTCTACCTGCCATAAAAATGAACATGGTGGTAAAAGTCAACCCCATGTGGGTGACTGTTTTATGTTTCAAGAAAATTAATATACGAAAGACCATGGTGAGATCCTAGTCTGTGTCGGGACCAAGTCCTTGTGCAACAGCCAGAAGTCGGGCGGATGTGCACGGGAGCTGGGGACTGACCTGTCAGTGGGTGAGGATCCCCATGAGGGGTCTCTGTAGCCACACACAGAGTGGAGCATCCTGGAAAGTTCAAGTTCAGAGGACCTGTGAGCCTTGGGGATTCGTGTCCCTGCCGACACTCTGAAGGTCATGGCACCCAGGGACAGCTAATTAATTTCCTTTGTTTTTCAGAGTTTCATTTTTTAAATTACAGACTCCCACCTCTCTAATAAATACTCAACAATTAAAGCGTTTTTCCCCCACAAAGTGTGACTTCAACATTTCAATGTCCCCCCTCCCATCACCTTCACTGCCATAAACAGATTCGGGGAAAACTGCTTTTGACGCCCCAGCTGCCATTAGCCACTTAAAATCCCGTAATTATCATCCTATCATAGGCCTGTTAACGAGCAGTAAAAATAAGGCCATTGAATATGGTAATTTATTCGTAAATTAGCCTAATGAGAATGGGTTTCAGACTGTTTACTCGCTGCGGCCTGTGCAGGGCAGAGGCATAGACAGGAGTGGTGTCTTCCTGAGTGGAAAGGTCCCCTCTTCAGCCTTTCAGGGTGACTTTGATGGCTGTCCCCTGCCTCCATGCAGTACTGCCTACCCCACAGAATGATGAGGCCTGAGGACCAAGGTGCCCAGGCAGGCCTGGGTCCCCACCTTTCTAAGCTGGGGGCCTTGGATATGTCATTCTGTACTTCCTGTTCCGCTTTACCATCTGTAAAATGGGGGTTTCCGAGATAACCAGTGGGGTTACCAGTATGCAACATGGTCAGAGCACAGCTCACCTTGTCATTCTGCTTGTTAGCACTGCCTCCAGGGTGAACTACACACCCCAGAGCTATTCCAGACCCTGTGGTGCATAGCAAAACCTTGCTGAACCTCAGAATGTAGCCTTATCCAGAACCAGGGTCTTGGCCAATGGGATTAAGTAGGATGAGGTCACACTGGGTTGGATGAGCCACATCCCATAAATAGTGCACATGTAGGAAGACAGGAGAACACAGGTAAGGGAGGGAAGGAGGGAAGAAGGGACCAGAAATTCCCTGACTTGCAGCTCTCCTGTGGAAGCATAGAGAACCAGGAAGCCACAAGCTAGGAGAGGCTGCAAGAGGCAGGACTGAGACACATGGCTCCTTAGCTGTGTGCGCTTGTATTTCTCCTTACCCAGGGGCCTTAGGTTCTCATACCTGTGTTAAACATCATGAACATGAGAAACTTGGGGGAGGAAAGGACTTATCTGGCTTACAGTTCACAGTTCATCAGGAAGAGAAGTCAGGACCAGAACTTAGAGGCAGGAGCTGGTGCAGAGGCCATGGAGGGGATCTACTTACTGGCATGCTGCCCATGGCTTGCTTAGCCTGCCTTCCTATAGAACCCACATTCCCAAGGGTGGCACTGCCATAGTGGGCCGCCCCCCACATCGATTATTCATAATAACAACAACAAAAGCAATTATTATTGTTGCTGTTATTATTAATATATTCAGACTAACCTACAGACCAATCTTATAATTAAATGGAGGCATTTTCTCTTCTCAACTGAGGTTCCCTCTCTCCCCAGATGGCCCTAGATTGTATCAAGTTGAAAAACTACCTAAGCAGAATGGCCTTTGAAATCTTCAGTGGATCTCTCTCTTTTCTCTGCCTTTGTCTCTTGATTTATAACTTCTCTGACTGAATTCAAGCCCCTTTGAGATGTCAGATACAACCCTTAACACAAGGCCACCTGGCCGCCTGAGCCCCCAGTCTCTCAATTTCACGGACAGAGGAAGTGTGCCTGTGATTGTCCTGAGGTCACACAGTGCCCAGCAGTCAGGACTAGCTCAGACTGGTCTGTCTCCCTCTCCTGTTCTTCCACATAAGATGCCAATAAAGGAGTCACTGATCCAAACACCACAGCTGGTGGCGTGTCCTTGGTGACCCATCCTCCCCAGCGTCCTGAGCTCCGAAAGAAGAGGAGACCGTTACCTTTGTTTTCATTTGCTCTTTGAGGATAGATTCAGGTAAGAACTAGAAACTAGAAGATCCAAGGCCTCACCCCCAAACCCCAGCCTGGTTCAGGTCTGGTTCTACCAGTCACATTCTTGAGAAGTCACAGCCTCTGATCAAGGTGGTCATCCCTCCCATCACAGCCATGATGTGGCACCAGAGTCATTTTTATTCCGTCCTGACACAGGCAGGTAGTGATGAGGTTTCTAACTGACTTTCAACCAAACAGATTTCCAAGCCTGTTTGAAGAGGAAAATAAATGAAAAACAACAAACAAAAACACAGGGTATGTTCTGACTGTAGATGTAACCAGTCTCCAGTCCTGATCTGGGTTCTCTGAAGCTTTGTGTGTGACATGAGATTCTTCTGGATGCATCTGAAGCTCGCTGGCTTCAAGGGTTAGTGAAGGGGACTGTGCACCTTCTGCTCAACACACTACAGGGCAGGCTCCAGAGGCAGGTCAGGACACAGATGTGAAACCTCTGGGAATCTCTCCTTCACCAGGAGGGCCAGTTGTAGGAACCTACAGAAGAATGGGTGTCAGGGGGGTCCCCCAACTGCACAGAGTTATGCCCCAAAGAACACCCAGGCCAGAAGACAGGCAGTTAGTGGCCAGAGTGTCTCTTGATAAACTATATACATTGAGCATGCTGGGAAAAAAAAGCATTAAAAGCTTCTGTGATGCAAGCTATAGAGACGGCTCAGTGAGTAAAAGCATTTGCTGTGCAAGCATGAGACCGTGAGTTCGAACCCCAGCAGCCCTGTGAAAACTTGACATGGCTACACATATTTAAAACCCAGCATTTGGGAGCAGAGATGAATCCTGGGGACACACTGACGACCAACCTGACCAAAATAGCAAGTTTCAAGTCAGTGAAATCCTGTCCTAAGGGAATAAAAGGGGAGAAACAATACAGTAGGTCACCTGACATCCTCCTCTGGCCTTCACACACATGTGCAGTAATACAGTCCCACACAAACACCACACACACACACACCATACTCCTACACACAGGTACACATAACACACACACCATTCTCTCACACACATGTACACAACATACATTCACCATACGTCCCCACGCATCACACACACACACACAAGTAAACAAAACACCTTGATAGTGGTTGTACTGGTAATTTTGTCAACTTGACATAAACTTCAGTCATCAGGGAGGAAGGAACCTCAACTGAGGAATTTCCCCCATCAGACTGACATGCTAGCATTTCTGTGTGGTATTTCTTGATTAATTGTTGATATGGGAGGTCTCAGCCCACTGTGGATGGTGCTACCTCTGGGCAGGTGATCCTGGACGGTCTAAGAAAGCAGGTTGAATGTGCCAATGTGACTTCTACTTCAGTTCCTGCCTCCACATTCCTGCCTTGAGTTCCTTTCCTGCCCCTTTCCTTGATAGGCTATGATCAGGATAAACACACCCTTTCCTCCCTAAGTTGCTCATGGACACAACGTTTATCACAGAAACAGAAAGCAGACTAGGACAATGCCAAGCTGGGGTGATGGCATAAACCTATGTCTATGGTTCTAGGCCAACCTGGGCTACATACAAGACCTTATTTCAAAACAATCTAAACCAAATCCAATGTGTACAGACATCCTGTGCGCAACAGGGTTCTAGAGAGAGGCCTGAGCAGTGACTAGATGCAGTAAGATGGGGCCCTGGCAAGCTACTGCCACACCTGAGCCAGGGCCTTGTTATAAATGTCTGTCCCTGGTCCCCATGCCTTGGCTAGGTGACTCTTCCTGCTCAGTCTCAAACCTTGCGGATCATAAGAACTTGGGAGCTGCTGCAGTGGGCCCATCCCTGTCAGGCCCACGGTGTTCTGAGGCATGTCCGCCGGAGGAGCAAAGTACTGTGATAGCTACCTGGCTAGAGGTGGCTTCGCTCACGGTTTGTTAGAGGATTTGACCAAGCCTCGCCATCACAGACTTGGTTTCTCTTTTCTCTGCATGCATCAAGCATTGCTAAGAATCCCGAATGTGTTTCTTCAGCCATCAGAGAGTCTTTCAGCAAATCCCTCACTGAGCAGCTCTGAGGCAGGCTTTGTACTAGGCTGGATGCAGAGACCCACATGTTAAAGATGTGGTTTTCTGGGGCCTCCATGGAAGCACTGAGTCCTTTAGAAGTGCGGCCTTGTGTGAGGTGCTGGGGATTAAACCTGGAGTCTCCTGTGTACCCAGCACTACACCCCTGAGCAACACCTAGGGACAGCACCTTCCTTCCTTCCTCCTTCCTTCCTTCCTTCCTTCCTTCCTTCCTTCCTTCCTTCCTTCCTTCCTTCCTCTTTCTTTCTTTATTTTTGGGGGGGAGGGTGTTTTTGTTTTGTTTTTTGTTGTTTGTTTGTTTTTTTCAAGACAGAGTTTCTCTGTGTAGCCCTGGCTATCCTGGGACTCTTTCTGTAGACCAGGCTGGCCTCGAACTCACAGAGATCCACCTGCCTCTCTTTCCTGAATGCTGAGTGAATGAAAATAAGAAATAAAAAGGAGGACATTATTGTTCCTAGGCAAGGTGGAGGAGAAAGTTTATTGTAGATATGAAGGCGAGTATAGCCAGAAGCAGAGACATCTGGGAGAGTCCAGAGTGAACACCATGCTGAGCCATGTGATGAAAGGGAGCAAGGAGAAAGAACCAGAAGGCCAAGAGGCCAAAAAGGAAAAGGTGTAAAAGGACCGGCATAGCCAGAATGGCTGGATTATATAGGGAAGAGTCACTGGGGGAAGGGCAGCTCAGCCCCTGGGCTGCAGAGTGTAGGGTAAGGGTGTGGTGTACCCGCCGAACTCTGTAACAGGTAGGTTCTGAGGTATGCTGGGAGAACTGACAGCCAAGTCAACTTTGACCTTTAGTGGTTATCGGGGTTCAAGACCTAACACTGGGATTAAAGGCAAGCGCCACCTCCTCCCAGCAGCCCCCTTTTCTTCCTCCCTTTGTTCCTTCATTCCTTCATTCATTCATTCATTCATTCATTCCTTCTTTCATTTCTTTTTTTCTTTAATTTTAAGACAAGGTCTTAGCATGTAGCTCCAGCTGGCTTTAAACTTATATCTTCCTGCTTCAGCCGCACGAAGTACTGAGTTACAGGACTCTACTGCCTGATTGCCTTGTGGGAAGTCTTTAGGCAATTGAGGGTGTAGCCTCCAGGAGGATTGTGGGACACAGTCCTTTGCTCCCTGGTTGAGGAATGGACTGGTCTGCCACATGCCTGCTATAGTGTCCTGCCTCCTACAGACTCAGAACGATGGGGCAGCTCACCACAGATTGGAGCCTGTGAAACTGTGCGTCAAAGTAGAGCTTTCTTCTTTACAAGTCGATCATCTCTGGTATTTTAATATAGTAACGCAAAGCTGATTCGTTCATATCCCTTCTTAATTCTAGAGGTGTATCCCTTCTTAATTCTAGAGGTGACCAGAATGGCAAAAGAGGAAGGGAGCTCAGAGAGACCATTGCTGGAAGCTTGCCCAGGCCAGAGCACAACCCGGAGCTTCCCCAGCCATGCCTAGGTGATAGCTAATCCCTTTCCCAAACAAATAACAGACAAAACCAACATATCTGTCAAGACCAAGGACTCTGTCTCCAGCAGCCTGGGCATACTGGTGGCTTGTGGCTGTGCTAAATGAATGGCTTCAAGAAAGTGGCCTAGTTTCTCCACACCTCAGTCTCTTAATCTACAAAATGGTGCCTCGAACACTATGGCTGCCTTCTTGAGTCACTATAGAATTTAATGGCTCAAGGTTCTGACCCCTGCCTGGCACATGCTGCTGCTACTACAGGGAACTGGTCTATAAGAGAGACAACCCAGACCCCTAATGAGGCAAGCATGCCACTTCTGATCCTGCAAGAAGGAAGGTTTGCTGGAAATAGTAGTTGACCACCTCAGAAAGATCCAGAACACCTGGACTTTCTGCTTCTGTCTTGTTTTCCTTGCTCTGGAACTTCTTTTTCAACACTGGAAAACAAGAAAGCTCCCTTCCCCCAGTGGGAAAGCAGGATTGTTATATGAACAAGAGTCCCTGAGTTCCCATCCCAACACCCACATTCAAGTCTTGCATACCTTATCCCCAGCAGGGCCAACTCCAGGAGCCCTCTGGTCTCATCCAAGTAAAGGATGACATATTCTGCCTTCTTAGCATCTCAAAATGCAAAATACTGGAACTTCCTCAAATCCACAGGTCACCACTGTCTGAAAAGGTGACTCCCCTGGGCTATTCTCTTCACTTCCTGTTTGAACAGGAAGTGACTACCTCTATCTCCTAGGCCACGTAGTCAAGGTTCTGGATCCAAAAATCCTTGACTCAGCATAGGTTTGGGTATGAATTCCACTTCTGTCTCACACCCAGAGACTGAGGAGCACCTATGAGCAGCAAGTGACCTCAGAGTCCACCCTCACAGCAGGTGTCAACAGGAAGAAAATCTGGCCAGAAACTATGCAGAGATTCAACTAGTGAGACGCAGTGGCGCCTCTGCCTCCTGGCATTCCTTACCAGGAATGAGCTCAGACTCATCTGTTCCCAGCCACAGCGGGCTACGACTCAATTTCAACAAGGGAGTGGCTTGGTCCCCATGACTCCTGCTCCTGCAATTGAGCTGGGTTGGAACATGGCTATCCTTGTGTTGGTGGCCAGTGAAACTGACAGCTGGTGAGCTTCAGGTGCCCTCCACAGCTGTCTCCTATGGTGCTCTCTGCTGTCCTTCACTTTTTCTTTTTCCTGGAAATAAAAAGAGCCGGGTTTTCCTCATAGTACATACCACTGGGCCACAAGGATGGCATAGAAGCCACATCAGTGTCTGGTTCATCTGAATGAAGCAGGGCATTGGTATTGAGGTTAGATGCAATCACTAGAAGAAGCATTTCATACAGCCTAGAAGATTCCATGGGCAAAGGCTCTGCAAAGGAAGCTGTTCCAGCAACTCTACTGGGAGTGACATATATTCTCTGAGCCTTACTAGATTTCTCTGTTTGGCTATTTTAGTTACTTTTCTATTGCTGTGATCAGGACCAAGGCAATTCATAAAAGAAAGTATTTGAGCTGGAGAGGTGGCTCAGCAGTTAAGAGCACTGGCTGCTCTTCCAGAGGTCCTGAGTTCAATTCCCAGCAACCACATGGTGGCTCACAACTATCTATAATGTGATCGGATGCCCTCTTCTGACCTGCAGGTATACACAGAAACAAAACACTCATACATAAAAAAATAAAATAAGATATTTAATTAAACAATGGAGCAAAGGAACAGCTGAGAGCTCACATCTCAGTCTGCAAGAAAAGAGAGACTGGAAATGGCATGAAAGTTTTGAAAACCCAGAGCTTGCCCCCAGTGACACACCTTCTTCAACAAGGCCACACCTCCTAATCCTTCCCAGACAGTTCCACCAACTGGGGACCAAGTGTTCAAATGTGTGAACATATAAGGGAAAAGGCATTCTCATTGAACCATGACAGCCTTGGTAATTGTTCTAAAATTATTCAGGAATGATTGGGGTTGCCAGGGACTTCACCTGCCCTGACCTGGAGAGGATATATCTCTCCACCCAGCTCCCTCCCTCCTCAGGCAGGGCTTGCAAACTTATGTACATTCTGGCATTTAGAATTTGTCTACAGGGCTCCCCTCTGGCTGCCGCATGTCGGTCTCTTCCTCCAATATTTCTTGCCCTTGACTCCTCTCAAAGTCTGAGCCCATGGAAGCCACACAAGGCAGTGAGTGATGGGAGAGCTACAGGCCAGGCTTGTGGTGCCTTCATCCCATGAGTGGAAAGATTGTAGTTAGGCAGACAAAGAAGGTCTCTTTTCCATGTCTCAAAGGAGACACAAGTGGCAGATTTCAGGCACAATGTGTCCAGATAGCTGGGACCCTGACCTGGTGAGCACAGTGATCGCATTCCTAGTCAGCTCACTCCAAGTCCCAAACCAACGGAGACTCTGCCTACCTGCTCACGAGTGCTCTGAACAGAAAATCATAACACAGGTTCTTTAGGAGGAACAACTTTAAGGAATGGCCCAGAACACACCCTATAACTTAGCCCAGTTTCTCTCAGTCTCTGGGGTATCCTGCTGAGCACAGACCTTTGCAGAGCCCTGACTTCTGCAGCTTCAGTGGGGTCTGTGTCTTCAAAGCTCATGTTCCAGACTAGATCAGCCAAATGCTTTAGATTCTAGGCACAATCCAGCTCTGCAAGAAAGATGGGCATGTCTGCTTGGGGAATCCTCTCTGTGGGTATTGTGTGCGTGTGTAAACATGTACATGTGTGTGTGCATGTATAGGTGCCTGTGGGTATTGTGTGCATGTTTACACATGTACGTGTGTGTGTGTGCATGTATAGGTGCGTGTGGGTACTGTGTGCATGTGTACACATGTACGTGTGTGTGCATGTATAGGTACGTGTGGGTACTGTGTGCATGTGTACACATGTA
>NC_022010.1:1288076-1293138 GCF_000317375.1 Microtus ochrogaster | reverse complement strand
TGTGGGTATTGTGTGCATGTGTACACATGTATGTGTGTGTGCATGTATAGGTACATGTGGGTATTGTGTGCATGTGTACACATGTACATGTGTGTGTGCATGTATAGGTGCGTGTGGATATTGTGTGCATGTGTACACATGTACATGTGTGTGTATGTATAGGTGCATGTGCACAGGCATGTATTTGCATGTGGAGGCCTGAGGAACACTTGGAGTGTCACCAAGGCTGGCTGGCCAGTAAGGGGGATGTCTAACCAGGATGACCAAGAGATCATCACTCAGCACCTACTAGTGCTGTCACCTGGTCGCTGGAGACTGTGGGTCATACTACTAAGTTCAACTGATGTCACCTAAATATTCTGTGTGGGCAGGTAGATAGTATGTCTGTCTGGTGGCTCAAAAGGAAACACAAGCAACTAACCAATAGAGAAAAAGAGAGTAGAGGCGAGAGGGAGGAGTTAGGTGGGGAGGCCCGTTGAACTTGAAAGCCACCTGTGCCCCATTTCCAGTGGCAGCCCAGTGTCACCTCCTTGTTCTTATCTGTGATTGAAGTCTGGTCTCTATTCCTTTTATTTGTCATCTGCAGTACTGGGGCTGAGGCCAGAGCCTCACACATGCCACAGTGACCTGTTCTAGCCCTGCGTGGCCGACATTCTTACAGCAGAATAGCCAGACTGTCGGCAGTGCTGACCAACAGCAGCACACAGCTGGCCTGCTGGGCCCTGTTCTAAGTATTGACAATCTAGGCTCCCTGGTGGATCCCACCTCCCTTAGAGACAGAAGTATGGCCACATCCCTTGTGGGAGTAGAAACTCAAAGGGGCTGGGGGAGGGGGAAACGGTGACCCATGACCTCCCTAAGTCTTCACTGACAGTCCTTTGGCAGCTACACAGAACATTTGTGTATGAGCCCACACCATCCCAGGTTGGGTCACAGACACCGTAGTAGGTGCTCCTTGTGTCCCCACAGACAAGCATGTTGCCATCCTGCCTTTCCCCTGCATCTTCCTTGATTGAACACAGCCTTCCCCTGGTTTCTTAGGAATAGCTACTCAGACTGGAACTCCAGGCCCAGGAGGCCAGTCCCCATCCCAGCAGTCTGGGCCCAGGCCCTCATTATCCTTCCGCGGCTTCACAGTAGAAATCATAAGCGCTTTGTGTCAGCTCCATGCTGGCAGCCGCGCGGCAGGAGGCGATTGAGGTCAGGGAGGCAGACAGCCTACCCATCACGCCTGTGCGCCATTCCTCACTGGTGACATGCAATCTCCCGCCGAGGGTCACCTCTGGGGAAGCGATCCCTCCCAGCCCAGCTCAAGTGCCAAATTGCAGCTTTGCTGGGACCCACGTGCAGTGCGCCCGCTCCAACCGCCTTCGTAATAAATGGTTAACCTGTGGCCTCTCCCTTCTACATCTGATCTAGGCGGCAAATGCATTAACGTGCAGCTGGGCCATGCACAGAGCCACGAGGAAGAACAGGGACAGGTCCTGGGGTACAGCGATGGGCGTGAAGTACCCAGACAAGGGGAAGGGACAGGAAACTGAATTTCTCCTCCCTCTGTCACCTGTATATAAGGAAGCTGTGCTTGTGGACTGGCTGAGTCTTTCTTTATAATACCATGTTCACTGGGAAAGACTCTGAGAGTCCACAGTGTGTGTGTGTGTGTGTGTGTGTGTGTGTGTGTACGTGCGCATGCATGCGTGTGTGTGCACACATGCATACACAAATGTTCAGAGGAAGAAAGGAGATGGAGAGGAAAAGACAGAAGACAGGGATGAGGAGAGACAGAAGCAGAAACGGAGACTGAAGGAGAGAGACCGCTAGTCAGAAAGAGGTGAAAACAGAAGCTCAGAAAGTAGAAGCCAGAGGAAGGTTGACAGAAGTGGCCATGCTGAGCAGAAGACCATGGTGGGCACCTGCACACTGGGGAGAAAAAGCCCTTTGTTAGCCACAAGACCGAGACATACTTTCACCTTCCCTGCACCAGACACACAGCCCTCAAGTGCACAGCCACCAGGTGAGCCACAGGCACACTCTCAGAGCACATTCACACATGCCCTGCCCTCACACATGTCCACACGTCCACTCGAGGCACACATCATTGCATACATACTGAGAGAGAGCTGGAAGCAATTACACATATACATGCCTCATGTGTGGTACATGCACACTGAACACACGGCCATACGTTCATTTGAATACGACCATGCACTTGGCTTTTCATCACACATGCATGCGTGCTCTCACACACATTTCCTGACATGAGCAGTCACAGGCACGCCTGTAGGCAGACACACATTAACATACAGAACTTAGAGCCCAGGTCTATCCTGTTCTGCACTCAACTCAGTCACAGAACATTCTGTTTCAGAACAAAGGCCGTGGAGCTCAGGAGATCCAGGAAGACTGAAGGGAGGCTAAGGAGCTGCAGTCAACTGCCAGTGAGCTCTGATCCAACTGCGCCCACCAGGGTTCCCAGAGTGGCCCCCTGGACCTCCAGAGGGTGACGTTCACAAGAATACCTACAGAGCTGAGCTTTGTTCAGCCTGTCTCTCTTGACCAGGCACAGCTGCGGGAGTCCCCATACTGCTTGCAAAAGGTCAGCAAGTCTCAATGAGTTTTGTGAGCACCAAGCACCTTCTTCTCACTGATATTCTGTTTGTCCACCAGTCTGAACCTGTCCTGGGTGCTCAGTTCCCCCCACAGTTCTCAGACTACCCCCCTCTCTCTAGGCTGGTATTAAGGATTCTGGGCACTCACAAGCATGAACAACCAAAGTCATAAAAAATAACAACTAATTCCTTTTTAAAAATGCAAGAGAGTAGAAAAGATGGGAGGCAAGCAAGGAAGCAAACAGCTATTTGTAGAAAGTTGCTAAGTGGACAGCAATGCCTTCCTGATACTCTCAGGATGGTATCAAAACGCAGATGCGCACATCGCTGTCCTATAGACATCAGCCATTCAACAACTGTGTTGACCACTTTAGGTAGGCCAAGTTGGTGCCCAGAGATGGCCTCTGGCTTAAATGCTAGTCTCAGACAAGTCCCCCATTGTCACTGAGCCTCTGGTTACTTCTGTGCACACAGGGGAGGACCTCAGAATGGTTGTTGAGACTCAAAAAAAATTATCCACTGAGGGCCACACTCCTGCTATTAAGTCTTGGTGCCTAAGAGTCACTAACCAACCATTAGGATTGACCAAGCCCTTCTCTGTGCTGGGCCCTGGAGTGGGTGCTAAGGACTTAGCGGTGCCAAAGACAGAGAGGTTCCTGCTCAGGTGGGTCTGAAAACCCAAGAGTGGGAGACAAAAATGGACCCACAATGACCATCCTGCCCCATGTCCCTGTTTAAGAGAAAATAAAGTTGGAGGACAGAGTGCGGGGTGGGGACAGGAATGAGTCTGCCCCAGCTTTGAAGGGAAGGGGAGATCTGCAGCAGGGCCTGTGCTGGGTAAGTCCTTAAAATAAAGGGCACAGCAGGTGGGAGCTGTGATTCCTGCAGCCAGGAGGAATAGCACGTGACTGTAATTCCCTCAGGCCGGAGGCTAAGGCTGAGGGATCACCAGTTGGGGGCCACCCAGGGCTACTCGCAAGTTCTTATTAATAAAACAGAACAAAAAAATAAGAACCCTCAAGTGCAGAACACAATCATTGAGAACTTTCTATCTTTAAAAAAAGTGTGCATTTGTGTTTCTACGTGTGTGAGTGTGTGTGCATGTATGTGTGGCGTGTGTGATCATGTGAGTGTGATATGTGTGCATGTGCAGCATGTGTGTGTGCATATGTATCTATGTATTCTGGAGTTTTGTGTATGAGTGTTTTGCCTGTATATGTGTGGACACGTGTGCAGCACCCACAAAGGCAAGAAGAGGGCATTGAATCCTCTGGAACTGGAGTTACAGAACACAGTCAATCTTCATGTGACTCAAATCTTCTGGAAGAGTAGACAGTGCTCTTAATTGCTTAGCAATCTCCCCTGTAATTTTTTATTTATTTTACTGTTTATTTACTTGTAAATCCGCCATGTGTACGCGATGTCCAAGGTAGCTAGTAGAGGGCATCAGATCCCTTGGCATTGGAGATGCATAGATGGATGTGAGCCACCGAACTTGAGTGCTGGGAACCTGCCAGAGCAGTGCTGTCACCTGATCTCCCAAGTCACCTCTGCACTCCTGTCTGTCTGTCTGTGCTGAGTCTCTGCTACACAGTAAGCATCATCCTAGGTCATGGGGGCATCTCCTGGAAGGCGATGGAGGTTCAGACTGTAAACAAACAGACGTTTAGTTGTAGACCATAGACTATGGCAGCAGAATGCTTCTGGCCTCAACTCAGAGTCAGACGGAAAGAGCCCAGAGATGGAGGCCAATCATCCAGTAGCAGGCTGAGAGCAGAAGGGAGGGGAGAAAGGTAACACCCTTCCTGGCAGAAGAAAAGCACGTGAGGGGGCAGTTGTGAGGCCTGGCAGTCCTGGTTCAAATTCCAGGCACAACAACTCTGAGTCTCAGTTTCCCATTTGTAAAACAAAACTCAGGGAGACTCCATGGGCTGTCAAGAGTCCCACGTGGGAGGGAGTTCCACAAAGTCAAATCCTAAACCAAGGCTGTGGATCAGGCTGGGCTGGGGATAATGATAGGTCTCCTGGCTGTACCAGTTCGAGCCTTGGTTTCCCCACCATGAAATGAGGCTTCTATCCAGAACCACACGAAAGTCTCTCTTAGGGCCCAGAGCACACTTTGGGGACCTGTGTCTGGTTTGTCATCGACAGAGGATATTTGGTTATTTGTTAGATGATTGAGATCTGGGACTCAAGTCACAATCTCTTCACTGGCTGCTGGCCTTGAAAAGCCAAACTCTTCTAGTGAGACCTAGAGCACCTCGCACGGGGGCCCCCTCCATGACCCCAGACACCTAGTTGCTGGATTCATTGGAAGACACTTGGTAGAATAAGGTGGGAGGCAAAGCCTGTCTCCTAGCCTTCTCTGCTTTTCCCTGAGCTAGCTCCCCCTCCAGCTGTTCACCCTAGTTCCCCCTCCACACCAGGTGCTCACACTCTAGCTCCCCCTCCAC
>NC_022010.1:1273865-1287493 GCF_000317375.1 Microtus ochrogaster | reverse complement strand
TTATACTCTAGCTCCCCCTCCACCCCAGGTGCTCACACTCTATTTTCTCACCTATAAAAATGGAATGTGTTCTGGACAAAAGTTAGGTTGGTAATGTGGGGATATGATCTTATTTGAAAATGAGGTCTTTGTGGACATAATTAGCCAAGCCCTACCTCAAATGTGTGACCTCTTCCTAAAGGAAAAGTCAGACATAGTCACAGAGGAGTGAAAGAAGAAACATCATGGGCCACCAGGCCAGGGACACTTGGGCTGCTAGAAGATGCCAGAGTCTGGGAGGCCCTCCCTTAGAGTCTCATGAGAGCAAGACTCATCCATGCCTTCATTTAAGACCCAAAGTCCAGAAGTTCGGGAAACACACTCCTGTATGTGAGCTGTCTGGGCTATGAAACTTCCTTACACAGCCTTAAGAAGCAAATAAAGAATGGCAACTGAAGGGTGTGCCCTGAGGACTGTGGCACCCCTTGAATGTTGTATGACCGCTTTCAACTGAAAGTAGCCTCCAATAAAAGAACCAGAGGAGACAAGGAGGCATGGATGTGAGAGCCTGGTCAACCTATTGTCTGACCTTAGAGAATGCCATATCCTCAAGATCTGGAACATTTGAGTGGCTCCCGGCAGTCAGTCCCTGTCCTCTGCAGAGTCTGCAACCCTGTGCAAAAGACTCACCCAGAGCCTCAGCTTTCAGCCCTGGAAGCCTCGGAGTTACAGCAGGACCCTGCTCCACAAGCTTCCCAAGCCCACTGTCCAGGTGCAACTTTGACCAGCCTGCTTCTCGGCTCATCTACCCCGACCACTGACATCCGCACCCGGGATTTCGCTACAGATGCATCATCTTCAAGAGAACAGAACACACACTCTCACCCACATTTATGACTGCAACTTCCCAAACAAACGTGGTTCCTATAACCATAAAACAAAGCCCAAATGAGTTGGCCATGGACCAGGAGGGAAGGAGGGGGGCGTCTGGGTGCCAGAAGGGCTCTTGGCTGCCAGGCTGGCTGAGTGGATTTCGGCACCTCAGCCTTGCAGACGCTTAATATTCCAATGAGCACCCGAGCAAGGCATTAGGAGCGAAGGAGTGCACGGATGCCCTCAGAGCTGGGGGAATATTACTCACCAGGTCACGGTCGGCTGTGTAAAATACAACCCTCATATATCATTATAACTGCCAGCCAGCGACAGTTATAATTGAGACGGCAATAACTAGGAGAGAGTTCTTTAATTTAACATCCAATTATTACAAGTTATCACTTCTTAATAAATGTAATATAACAGACAATCAATGTTGCATGCGACGGCCCAGACTGCAATGGGATGGGAAATTTATATCCTGGGGGAAAAAAATACACTCTGTGTAGTGTGTGTGCGGGCGTGCATGCATGTGTGCGTGTGTGTCTATGTGAGTGCTTCCTCCGGCTTTCTAGTCTGTAGCGCTTGTGGTGAGTGTGCCAACGCTATGGCTATAAATAGCCGACTTTGCCTAGGCAGCTCCACATTTGCATATGTACAATAGCCCCAGGCCAAGGGAGAGGAAAGAATGAAAAGAGGGGAGAGATTTCTTCTCAGGGCTGCAGGCTCCTCTGAGCAACAGCAAGGGGAGGCAGGGCCCAGTGGGCACGGGGCCCAGGGTGGCAGCTGGGACAATTACTCTGGACCTTAACCAGGCCGAGCAAGGTTTTTTTTTCTTTAATGGATTTAAATGTTGGGGTTCTTTTTGGGTTTTTTTATTTTGTTCTGTTTTTGTTGAATACAGAGGAAAAGAGCACATTATCAGAGCACAGCCTGGCACCTCTTTAAAAGTGGAAACACCCATGAACCCAGCACCCCAATAAATGAATGCAAGTAACCCGCACCCCAGGAAGGACCCCATGTCTTACCCCTTCCACCAACTAGAAAAATCTGTCCATGGCTCTGCTTCCACAGGCTTGTCTTTAATACTCATAGCCAAGCACTGGCTCTTTCCCTGGCACCTTGTGGGTTTGGTGGTCCGTGGTTACAGAGACACGGTCATTTTTATTTCTACATGACAGATTTTTCTGAAAGCCTTCCATACTTGACATCTCTACTCCAGTGAGTAGACCCAGGGTTGCTTTAGCTTGGGAACCCTACACAAGGTACTGCCGTGTGTGTTTGGAGACCATAGCGACTTCCCTCTAGGGTAAACACCTAGGAATGGAACCCTGGGGCTCACTCAGAGTTTAAACATTTTGCTTTGGTTCTAACAAATGGCTACTTTTGTCCCTTTTTCTCCCTGCTGGCTAAGTGTTCCAGTTGCTCTGCTTTCTTTGTCAACACTCGATGCTTCAATTGTCTCTGCTTTAGCCTTGCCAGGGTGCCCTGGGAGTACTGGGCGCTTGCTGCGCTCCTCAGCATTTCCCTGAAGGCTTAGGACGTTGCCTACTTCTCTGGTCACTTCCTGGTGATGTGTCTGTCCAAAGTTTTGCATGTTTTCTATTGGGTCCTCTGTCTTGTTCTTACTCCCACACCCTTCCACTCTCCCCTGTCTTATCTCTCTGTTAGCAGGGAGACGCCCGTAAACTTCAGTGGAATCTAATTTGCAGGTTACTTTTTGTTCTGTGCAGTGCAAAATGGTGATCCTTTCAAAGGTGTGGAAGGACAAAGGGAATGTTTGGTTAACTCTAAGTCACTCCTTTGGCCCTTCGAGTAGAGATCTGTCTCCCTCAGTCTCATTGCCAAGGTCAGCCTCCTTGCTGACCACTGGTGATAGAGTTGAAAGCAAGGAACGCTACTCCTAACCTCAATAAATATAAACCTCCCTGAAGAAAACAGGATCCTCAGAGACACTGAATTTGATGCCAACTTCTTAAATAAGATAGGAAAAGGTCAAAAGTGCATGGGCTTTGATAAACAAGAAAACCAATGTTCTGGGTCTGGTGGCAAGTAATTTTGCTTTTCCAAAGATGTTCGTTAAGAAAGTCTGACTGGCAGACTGCGCATTTGAGCTGGGTCCCTGGTTCTGGCCACTTTCGCACACACACCTTTGTGCAGGGCAGTGGGGACTGGAGATGGCCCACAGCAATTAACCATGAAGAAAACTTTAGCAGAGAAGAATGGGAGCCCTTCCCTCCACGGGCTTCATCTGCAGGATGTTGAGCCCTTCCCTACACAGGCTTCATCATCTGCAGGACGGAGCGTATTGAGGAAAGCTCTTGCTAATCAGCTGGAGGGGGCAGATGCTGTGCAAGCATCCTGTCAAGGGTCACTCCCACTTCCCACACTCCTGCTTCCAGACTCCTTCCTCTGCTCGCTCGCTGGCAGACTCCACAGCACTGGAGCTTCTCCTCTTCTGGTGTGCATCCCTGTGCCGTGGGGCGGAGCCTGCGCTCTGGTGCTCTCTAAGCTCAGACCCTCTGAGCCAGTCCTTTTCCTTTCCTTGGTCTGGGTTTTGGTTCTGGGCTCAGCCTGTTCGCTCTCTGGGTCTTCTTGCTATTTCTCCAACCTCCATTTAAAGGACAATTTCCACCATCCCTCCCAGTAGCCCCTGGGTCTGCTACCCTACCCCATGTAGACCTTTAATAACACTGCCTCCAAGCTTCCTTCTGGATCCATTTTTAAATTCTTTTATTAATGAGTCTTCCAGCCCCAAAAGATCCCTGATGAAAACCTCATTGCTCCAGCTACTCAGAGGATTTCTTTCCTTAAGATTTATTTTTATTATTTTAATTACGCAAGTATATGCACACAAGGGCAGTGCCGCCAGAGGTTAGAGGCTTCGTCTCTTAGAACTAGAGCCAGTATCCTGATGCTGAGACCCAAGCCCAGGTCATCTACAGAGCCATCTCTCCAGTCCCAGGGAGACTCTTTTGAGTTTGTTCTATAAACTACATAAGCATGCCCAAGGAATTTCTATGCCTCTCATGGGCACCATGAGAGCAGGCTGCCGTGTGAACAAGAAGTGGAGATGGAGATTATATAAGCCCATAGAAAACACCAGGAAGTCTTCCTGGACGAGGTGAGTTCAAACTTCTCCAGAGGACCAACAGCAGAGAGAACCTAAGGCTTAGAGGCAGGAACAAGGCTAGCATCCTGTAGATACGGTGAACTAGTTGCCGTGGTTACAATGCCCTTCAGAGTCAACCTTGAAGTCAACTGTCTTTGAGTTAGAAAAACAGACCAGTGAAGTGTGCCAATGCCCACGGAAGTGTTTTCTGAAGTTGGAGAGGCAGTAGGAACAACAGAGTCCCCAGGTAAGGAGAGAAATGGGAAGAGCTTGAGAACATGAGGGGATTTAAGGCCAGAGCCACACAGAGGAGGCAGACCATCATGCTGGTTGAGTACTTCCCAAGACCCCTGACTGAAGCCATAGGCAGCAGCTGACAGCCTGGCATTCTGGGGAGGATGTTAGCTCTAAACTGTCAACAAGGCAACATGGGCTAGCAGCGCCTTTGAAAGGATTAGGATTTGGGGTGTCATCTACATGAGGGGAGCTGTAGGAATGCTGCTCCATTCAGTCTGTTACCCCTGGGACTAACCCTGTGGTGGGGACCAGCACTGTCCTCTGCTAGGCCGCCAGCAGAGGTACACAGGGCCTCCTGCTCAGAGCCTGGGAGCAGTGTTGGGCCGGCTGGAGCTGGGCTCACTTGAAGCTCCTGACACTTCCTCTTGCACCTTGCCATCAGCATTGGAGAAGGGAAGTGAAGTGGGGTGGGGGGGGAGTGGTTTCCTCTCTTAACCATGTGATATCTGAGGTTACACATAGCTTAAGGCTGAACTGCAGACAGTTGGGAGAGGCAGTGGTGTCTCCCCAACTCTGTCCGCTCTCCCCAGCTGGCTCTCCCAATAGGTGGGGAACCCACCCTCACTAACAGAAGAGACACGTGGCTCCCAAGTACCCACCACACATCCAGGGTGTCAGTTCCCACAGCTTGAGCACCCCTCCTTCTGAGGGCCTGGGCTCAGCAGCCGGACTGACAGACTGAGGGGTTTCTTGCCAAGAGAGGTGCTATCTTCCCGCTCGGCGTCCTGGATTGAGCTCTCCAAATATCAATTCCCAACATTTTGCCAGATTTTTTTCCTTTACCTCAAAGCAAGTGGGGCTCCAGCATGGGCTATGTGGCCTGGCTGGGATGCAGCCAGCTGTCTTGTGGAGTGAAATTGGTTATGCATGTAGGGGCTGGGTAAAAGAAAAGGGGGTGCAAAGGGTGGGGAGCCTGGTTGAATAGATGATAGATAGACAGGTGGAGGGACAGACGAACAGACACACGAATAGACAGGTGGATGGATGGACAGATGGATGGACGGGTGGACAGATGGAGGGACAGATGGACAGACATGAATGAATAGGTGGATGGATGGATGAATGGACAGACAAACGGTTGGTGGTCTCTCCAACAGAGACCAGGATATATTCGTCATCTTTCTCCTCCAGTCCCTTGTCCCACACTGGTTTAATAATCATCTTTGACTCCTGGGTGATGACGTGAAGAGCCTGTCCCTGCCAGCCTCAGCGTCCTGAGCCTTACCAAGTTGCACATGGGTGTGGGCTGAGCACAGAGACGATAGGGGGCAGCCGCAAACACTGGAGTCCATAGGGAATGAGAAAGAAGGACAGGAGAGGAGACAGAGAGAAAGGGAGGAAGGGGGAAGCAGGGCCACTGCCCTGTCCAGGGAGCACGCCTGAGCAGTGTGAGAGGTCATTATCACCTGCATGGACTTCACCAAGGCAGGGGTTGGACTTGAGGGACAGAGTGGTCTTTGGGTGTCTGACTGGAGAATTATCAACTTGTTCATGGAAGGCAGTGGAGTGGGCAGCACAATCATAAGCACCAGAAGGTGGGTGGATAGGTAGACAGTAGAAGGATAGATGGGGGAGGAAGGAAACAAGGGAAGGAAGGAGGGAGGGGAGGAGTGGGAAGGAAGGTAGAGAAGAAGGGAGGTAGAAGGATGGATGGATAGATGGATGGATGGCTCTATGGATGGATGGATGGACAGTGGGCAGAGGGAAGGGAAGGGAGGGAAGAAAGGAGGAGGTGGGTGGGAGGATCGATCAATCTGCCAATGTGTAGGTAACCAGAGAACTTGCTGCATCTCCTCAAGTGTGGTCTTGCCCGTGTCCAGTGTTTGATGACACATGGGTTAACTAATGTCAGATCTGAGTCCTCTCTGGCCAGCCTCATGGCAGAGCTTGAGCTGCGAGGGTCTACACCTCCTCCCGTCAACTCCCTGGGGACACAGCAGACTTAAACAGAATTAGGAAGGCTGGGCTGTCCCTTACTGATGATCCCAGGACTTCGACATAGTTGCACATGGCAGAGATGTGTGGGCTCAAATTACTTGACCACAGAGTCACCCAGATTCCAGTTAGCAAGCAAAAAGAAGCCGTTCTGTTCTACTAACTTTGGTCAAAGAGAAAATGGAATTCTGTCTGGGTGACAGTGCCAAGGTCCACACCATTGTCATGACAATGGCTTTCCAAAGTGTCTTCATCCTGAAATTGCCCCTTCTGGCCCTGGTGACCTTGGGTGTCCCTCAAAGCAAAGTGGAGTTGGAGGCTGAAGGTAGGCAGACCTGTTTCTTTCTCTGAAGGGTCCAGATGTTCATCTGACGTGTTCACGGAGCACCTGCTCTGGGTTATGGAGGGCAATGAAATGCCAATGAACACTTTGCTGGGACTGTCATCCACCCCCCCCCATAAAACCACAAGGGCCCCACCCGCAGAGTCATTGTGTCTCATCAAGGTTTGGCATGTTTCAAGTGCATGCCTAAGAGACTGCCACTATCCACATATTACAAACGAGCAAACAGGCTCAGAGAGACCGGGTAACTTGCTCAAGGACACACAGCAAAGATGAGGCACAGCTGCAGCTGGAGGTTCCAAGTGCATGGCCACCTTCCCCCTGTAACCAGCCCAGGAGTGACAGGGATGGCAGTCATCCAGGGGAAGGGAGAAAAGGAAACAATAGAAAGGCAATGCAATTTCAGTCCCTGGAAAGCTCTGAGAAAAAAACACAACAAAAATGAGAGAGGGAGACAGAAAGAGAGACAGAGACAGAGAGACAGACAGAGACAGAGGGAGGCAGAGAGACACAGAGAGACAGAGACAGAGAGAAGAAGGCAGAAGGGGAGGGAGGTGCTCATGGATACCTTCCATGAAAAGTGGCCACCTAAGCTAAGACCCATGGTAAGGATCCAAGGACAGCACTCCCCCCCCCCCCCCGGGCAGCGAACCGTAGGTGCAGAACCTCCAGGACAGACAGGGTGGAAGAGCACTTCATCCCAGGAGGAAGGGTTTGGCTACTGCTCTGCCAGGACCACTGGGGATAGGAGAGAATATCACTTTTATTACCAGCAGTCCAGGCCAGCTCCCTCCACGATTGCACGGATGAACAAAGGCCGAGTCTTGATAACCCAGATACAGACTAAGACCAAAGTTCCGAGAGGATGGGTACCCTGCCACCGCAGTTGATGAGGGGCTCTTACGTGAGGTGACAAGTGTATGAATTAATTTCCTGGTTCTCTTCCTTTCCCGGTTGACCCAGAGGATGGAGACAGCTCCCCCTGAGGGGCCCCATAGTGAAGGAAGTGTGAGGGACCCTTGTAGCATCATCAAGTCCTCCTAACAAATCAGTTCTGAACCTGCAGCGGGGCAATCACCGTCCTTAGAGGCAGCTGAACAGGAACCACAAGTCTTTGTGTATATACAGCTCCAGTGTTCAGAGGGGACTGGGTGTCCCTGACAACCTGTGCTGTGTCACCCACATCCGTTTGTGTGTGCATCTGCAATACACCCAGCAATGACAGAGACAGTAGAACACACTGGGGTCATCCAACTCCGACCTCATGCGGTGAGCAGGGAAGGTGATGCCCCTGGTGTGATCGGTCCACTCTTACAGGGGACAACCTATTCAGAGACGCTCAGTTCAAATGTCACTACACTTGCCTCACCAGAAATGAGTATTATAGATTTACAGAGGAGGAAACTAAGGCACAGAACATGCGTGGGCCTGTCCTCGTGATGTCACAGAAAAGCAAGAGTTGCCTCTATCTGTTCCAAGGTCCCTAAGGATGTGTTCTGACCCCAGGAGAAATCCCTCCCTTGGAAGCCTGTGTGCAGCTTCGCCTGTGTGGACAGTCCCCGATACCCCGTCTTTCTTCGCAGGCAGCAGGAAGCCCGCGCAGGCACTGAACCAACCGCAGCTTTCCCGCCTTAATGCATTCTCAACTAAATTAAAGTCATACTTCATTTTAAATTAAGGGGATTTTTTTAAAAAATAAAATATCTACAATGTTTAAATATCATTAGTAATTACATTTTATTTTATTTCAAGCCAGTTGGAAACATTTTATTTCTAATTAGGTGCATTTGTTTTTAATATCCAGTTTACTGAATGGAGAGACTTCCAACAGCAGAATGGGGAAAGGGCCTCACCACCTACCCAGGTCTGCCTGGGTCAGAAAGTTCCCCAGGCCACTCTGGCCCCTGGCCCTGGATGGTTACCCTCTCCTTTGGTGTGTATGATGCCTCAAAGGAGGAGGTAAATCACCCAACCAGTGACCAAGGCTGCAGGGTTTGTCCGCAGCTAAACAAAGCATGCTGGGTTTTTCTGCATCTCCTCGGCCTGAGGCTGGAAAGGCCACAAAGCCTGTGACTGTGCCTTCGGCTCACACTGACCTGGTGTTCGCTGCAAGCCAATTCTTCACATGATAATCCCAAGTTCCCCCAGGCCCAGTCTGGGCTACTTTCTCAATTCTATGTCCAATAAATTCTGGAAATATCACGCATTTCTCTAGTGTGTTTTGCTATGCTTCTTGACCACACTTGGCAAGGATCCCAGAGAGGGGTGTGACCCCTGAAGGTGCGTCAATGAAACAGTGCTTCTGGTGGCCAAACCTATCTGGCATGTGGAAGGAGGGCAGCCAGGAGAGCTCTGGACCAGGGACCCTGCGCTGCTGGGCAGTGTTCCTGCACAGGGTTCTTAAGGGAGTGACAGAGGAGAGAAAGCTGTGTGGTTCCTGAGGAGGCATGTGACAGCCATATCCCACCTTTGCTGATCTACACATGGAAGAGCCCAGGCCATGGGGTCAACTGGCCAGAAGGACAGACAGATGAACAAATAGGTGTGGAGATGCAGGAGTGCACGTAACACAGCATAGGATCTGCTGTAACAGACACACGCAGGCACACGCGCCATGCTGTCCACAGTCTGGACATTGCACATCAACACTCCAGGGTGTGTTCACCAAGCGCCTAAAACACCGGAGATGCTGCTCTGAGCCACAGCGCCCAGCCAGCCAGAGCCCACCACTTATGCTAGTCAGTTACTGCTGAGCAACTGTGGGACAGGAGTCCAGCCACATCCATGCCGGGTCCTCTACTCTAAGTCCCTCCGCAAGTTGCCATAAGACTCTAGCCTCAACTTCTAGGGCTCATCAAGAAGGACTTGTTTCCAAACACGTTAGCTAGCAGAGTCCTGTTTCTGGATGCCAAGCAACTAGGTCCAGTGCTCCTCACTAGCACTGTAGCCAGCAGGGCTGTCATCAGAGTCTCATATGACAGATGAAAAACAGGCAACAGTGCCATCAAAACCACTGTGCTGGTTGGCTTTTGTCAACTTGACACAATCTACACTTACTTGGAAAGTGAAAATCCTAACTGAGAGAATGCCTCTGTCAGATTGGCCTACAGACAAGTCCGATGTGGACAGGCCCAGCTCGATGTGGGTGATGCCACCCCTGGAGAGGTGGTCCTGGGGTATAGAGAAAAGTAAACTGGGGAGCAAGTCAATAAGCAGCACCCCTCCATGGCCTCTACACCAGCTCCTGCCTCCAAGTTTCTGCCCTTGAATGATGATGGCCTATAAGTTGTAAGAGGAGGTAAACTTTCCTTACCAAGTTGCTCTTGGTCTTGGTGTTTATAGCCACCAAGGGAGAGAGTGCCTCAGCAAGGCGGACTCACAGCCTACAGGACAGTCACAGAAGTGGCCCACACCCCTGCTGCATTCTCTCTACTAGAGCACAGGGGACCAGACTTCTTTCTATGATCTAGGCTAATAAATCAGGAACAGCTGCCAGTAATGTATATGTTCATATACATATATGTATACATGTATGTGTGCATGCATGTGTGTCAGTGAGTTGGCTTTAAAAGTGCATTTGAGTGTACTTCTTGCACGTTTGGGGTTTGTGTGGACCGATTGGCTTCTGTGCACTAGAGAGTTGTGTCACACAGCGCTGGGGTCAGGCAGGTTCAGCACATCATAGATGCAAAGGTGTTTGAGTAACGTGGGTCAGGGCTCACCAGAAAGGGCTCTAGTTTGCTAGCCTCAAAGTAGGAAGCTGACCTGGAAAGTTCTTTTCTCCAGTTTTCTGTTGTTCTCCCTGTCGGTCAGCCTGGCTGTCACTGCTTTCCTAGAGAAATATTTGGATGAAAAACACCTAAAAGTGACAGGTATGAAGAGGTTTTCCACACAAGCTGAGGGAGACAGGGATGCTCAGGAGCAGGATGAAATGAGGTCTAACCTAAGCTTCAACAGACTGCTGACCAGGGCTCTCCCAGGCGTAGAGCTGCTCAGGCCAGAGTCGCAGTGTGTGATGAGCTTCCGTAAAAACGGGTTACGTCACACACCTGGCCCTTCATGCATGGTTCTGCATCCTTGGGTCCAACCGACTTCAGAATGAAAATGTTTGGGGTAAAACCACCTCTCTGCTGATGACATCCCATATTCCTTTCTCATCATTATTCAATCACAGTACAATAACTGTTTCCACAGTGTTTTGCTGACATGTTGGCTAGTTTTACATCAACTTGACACAAGCTAGAGTCATTTTGGAGGAGGAAGCCTTAAATGAAAAAAAAAAAAAAAAACAGGCCCAACCAGATTGGTCTGTGGGCCAGCCTGTGGTACATTTTCTTGATTAATGATTGATGTGGATGGACCCAACTCACCCACTGGGAGCAAGTCTACCTCTGGGCTGGTGGTTCTGTGTTCTACAAGAAAGCAGACTGAGCAAGCCATGAGGATCAAGCCAGTAAGAAGAACCCTTCCATGGCCTCTGCATCAACTCCTGCCTCCAGTTCTTGTCCTGACTTCCCTGGATGATGGACTATGAGCTGTAAGATGAACTCAATCCTTTCTTCCCCAACTTGGTTTGGCCATGGTGTTTTATCACAGTCTTAGAAGCTCTAAGGCAGCTGGTGTCAGGTACGGTGTCCAGAGAGGCTCCCAGGGTGCAGACCACTGCTGTGAGGTTCTGTGCCAATGCTGCACCGTGCACGCGAGAGGCTTCGGTGTCCGTCACCCATCTGTCCATTTATGTTCATGGGCCAGGCAGTCTGCTGTGGAAAAGTCTTTTCCTGAAGTCTTCTTATTCCCATTCAAAGCAAATCTCTGGTCACATTGTGGGGGAAACTAAGTACATTATAAAAGAGGAAAAAAATCACAATTACTGAAAACTCATTACCCAGAAATAAGCAGGCTTTTGGTTGAGGATTTTTTACTTATTATTTTTGCTGCTGTTCAAGTTTTTTGAATATTCTTTAGACTAGCACTTATCAAATTCAGTAAACTCTAAGGTTAGTGGGGTATTTTTCTTGATTCTAAAAAACTAAAACTTGTTTTGTATAGTTAGTTGATTAGTTGATATACACTAATAAAAAGAAAACCAATAAGCACAGGGGTTGGACATTCATGGGGAGCAAGTGGGATAGAACAATCGGAATCTAAATCTCAAGGAGAGAGTCCTGGGGTTCCCAGGCCTCCGCTGCTCTCCAGCCTTTACAAATCTGGACATGGACTGCCCCTCGCTCTGCGTGTCCCTCTTCCAGCACGAGTCAGCCCTGACTTGTTGAAGACACAGACAGAAGAGAACAGGCTGAGCTCTTCCGTGCCAGCTAATAGTTATGATACAGCAGTTGGCTGTCGTTCTCAGCTAAAAACAAAACAAACAGAAAACAACAACAGAAGAGCAGTGGGCACCGTGGCTATGCCTGTAATTCCAGCACTCAGGAAGCTGTGGCAAAACAGATTCAGTGTTACAGTAACTTGGGTCACACAGAGAAAGACACTGTCTCAAAAAGAGGTGTGGGGGGTGAGTGAGCCATGTGTCTTAGAGTTTCTGTTGCTGACAGTTCAGAGGTTCAGTCCATTACCATCATGGTGGAACATGGCAGACATGGTGCTGGAGCTGAGAGTCCTATATCTTACAAGCAACAGGAAGTCAACGGAGACCCTGGGCAGTATCCTGAGCATAGGAAACCTCAAAGCCCTCCCCCACATTGACACACTTTCCCAACAAGGCCACACCTACTCCAACAAAGCTACACCTCCTAATAATGCCACTCCCTATAAGTTTATGGGGGGCAATAACATTCAAACCACCACACCATGCAGTGATAATGTGAAATGCCTAAAGAATTCCTCCAGACACACCCACCTCACTCTCCAACACAAGCACACAGCTTCTCCCTCCCATTACCTCCTCAGATGGCTCCACAACTGCCAGCAAGCGCAGGGACTGAGCTGTTGTGCTTCCTTGTCACTTGGCAGAGAAATGGAACTCCTGAGCAATGCACAGTCCCTGCCAGCCTCTGGCCATGACCATACAAGGTCCTGATCTCCATTGTTGAGAACAGGAGAGAAATCACTGAGTTCTAGTAATAGTTGACCTTAGATGCACACGAACACGCACGCACTAGCCCTGTGGTTTGGAGACAGTCTCCTTGTATCTCGACCCATTGCTGCTTGTCTGAGGTTAAAAACCAGGAAAACCATGTGCTGCTTTGGAAGAGACCAATTAGGAGAGTATTTTAAAAATATTTAAAGTATGTTTATGCCCACTGCTTCTCACTAGGCTTTAAGATCACCTGCGACATGGGGAGACAGAATATTACCCAGCCCTGACCTTTGGAATGGCAAGACCCACTGCAAATCCTGCTCCATTTCCATGGTTTTCCGGAAGATCTCGCCAGTCTCTCCTCTCTTTGCAACACATCTCTGGCACGTACTCACCTCCAATTTGTAACCACAAGAAGTCTTGGGACCCAGAACATTCATAGAGAAGTCATGCATGACATCTGCAGGGACTAACCTGTCAGCCCCAAGGGTAGCTGAGGCCATCACAGGACAGTTCCACAAACTTCCAAGAAAAAGATAGACCTTCCAACTTGTTGTAAAAGGTCACTTGAGTGTCATCCCAAGTTCAAAGCTGCTAAACTATATTTTAAAAAAGAAAACAGAAACGAAAACAAACAAGCAGAACCTAACAGCAAAAGGCAGGATCCTTTGTCAATGACAGAATCAACATCCACAGTATTGTTGTATTTGAATTGCCTTTTGCTGATGGCCGATGGTTCCTGTCTACAGGGGTTGCATGACCAGTTTTGAAATAAAGCATTTAATATTGAGGTTAGAGAGATGGTCTAGCAGTTAAGAATGTGCACTGGCCTGGGTCTGAAAAATGCATGGGATAAAACCGGACTTGCTGAACATAGCGGACAATGAGGACTACTGAGAACTCAAGAACAATGGTAATGGGTTTTTGATCCTACTGCACGTACTGGCTTTGGGGGAGCCTAGGCAGTTTGGATGTTCACCTTACTAGACCTGGATGGAGGTGGGCGGTCCTTGGACTTCCCACAGGTCAGGGAACCCTGATTGCTCTTCAAG